>NC_079210.1:19396622-19559122 GCF_026745355.1 Beta vulgaris subsp. vulgaris | reverse complement strand
GATTAAACTAGTCACTGAAACAAATTAACCTAGTCACTATTAGACCTAATTCTCTTTTTAATATTGAGATTATCATTACTTAATTTTAATTTAGAAACAGGCGGTCTCTTACAAGACAAACTCAATACGGTGTGGCTATTTTTTTAAAAAAGTTACAGAAAATCGAGAGAGTATGTTGTATGCACTACGCTATTGATGAATGCTATTTTCTTTTTTCGCCTTTGGTGAAATGCGGAAAAGCTGGTGAATTAAGTCATAGGCCAGATATACGAAATATTACCCTTAATATTTCTTTGTGAATTGAAAAAAAAAATTCTAAAAATAATCAATACAAAATTCAAAGTCATGAACTCCAGCAGAAAAGGTTGAGATCTTATGAGAAGTTGTCGCATTTCAAATTTAGTAGCTAGCTTAGCAATAAATATAGAATTAGTTTATATAAATGCAATAAAAACTAATGCTTCATGATAAGTTCATATAATTTAAAAGTAGTAATTTATGCACGCGATGTATGTGACAGTATATTAATATTAATAGTAACATCAAAAAGTGTTAAAAAACTAACTTAAGAGTGTAATATTTATGGTGAATATTTGATGAGCGTTATGATTTTCTATTTGCATGAGTAATGTTTTACAGAAAGGACTAAGTCAAGGTAGTATATGTTATCGTGTATTTGGAAGAATATTCAACAACTCTCCTTTTAAACAATTATCTAAGTTATGTTATATATATATTTATTTATTTAAAAATACATATGTATATATTTTATATGCATATTTTATGAGTAGTAGTTAAATTTAATTTCACTTGATAATAGAGGTTTTACTTTTTAGACATACTATGGTGAGTAGTGCTTCAATAAATAAAAATTATAAATTGATATTATCTGATGATGTATGTTTATATCTTTAATCTCTATTATACTCCCTCTGTTTTTTTTATCATTCCTACTTTGACTTTGCACGTTTGCCAATGCACGTTTTAAAACTTAAATATCTTTCATTATATATTAGTAAAAATTATAACGATTGAATATTAATAAAGTACTAATTGAGACGAATCAAACAAGACCCCACATGACTATGTTTTTTCTTATAAATTGAGAACATTTGAGAAGATTCTCTCTATGCATGAATAGTGTCAAGATTCTAAGTGAGAAAGATAAAAAAAAACAGAGGGAGTATAAGGGAAGGGGGGAACAATAGTGTCCTCTTTTGAAATGCCTATTTTGCCCCCTTCCCTTTCTAAATTACAAAAGGAATGTCAAAATCAAAATCGACACTCAAAGAAAACTACCGAAAATTAATTTACAACACTCACTCACAAATCACTTAAAAGAAGAAATTTTATAAATCACTCATACAATTGAGAAAATCACGTTATAAAAATCACGCAAATCACTCATACAATTGAGAAAATCACGTTATAAAAATCACGCAAATCACTCAAATAATCAGGAAACTTTATTAAAATTTAAAATTGACATACAAACTAAAACTAATAACCTAGAACGTCAATACATACAAAAATATTTACAAAAATTTACTTAGAAATCACTATTCTCAAGAACCATTCACAATTAATGGTGGGACATGATAAAAAATAGAGGTGTATTTGTAGTGAAATCAGAATTTAGAAGTTAGACAAGGAAAAAAATTATTTACTTTTTTATAGTGTTTCCTATATATAATGAAACTCTTACATATATTTGGTCCTGTATTTTTCTATCATATAATAGCGATTAATTATCAATATAAAAAGGTTTATGTAAAATATTATTCAAGAATTAAAGTACAACATATCTCTATTATATAAGGGAAGGGGGAGCTATGGTGTCCCCGAATGAAGAGACTATATTACCCTTTTCCCATTCTAAATTACAAATTCACTTACAAATCAAAGGGAGCTTCAAATAAAAAAAAAACTAAAAATATAATTATAACAATCACTCACAAGTCAACTAAAATCATAAAATTGCATAATTTACGTTATGCAAATCACTAAAATGAGGAAACTTTACAAAAACTTAAAAATTCACTTACAAAATACAACCTATGAAAAAATTGACTTGAAATCAAAATGTCCAGTTTCTTTACAATTTATGAAGTATTGTACTTAATTCAAAAATCAACTAAAAAATTATAATATTAGAAATCATAGATAAATTCAATAAAATTTCTATTTTATTCATAGAATTTAACTTTGAAAAGTATAAAAAACAAAAAGAATGGTGAGAGACTTAAGTGACATAAACTAAACCAATCAAATTTTGCAACTAAAAACAAGTATACTTCGTATGTCTAATGTTCAAATTTTGACTCTTATACCGAAGAAAATCGAGTTTATGTTTCGAAAAAAATTCAAGCACGCATCGCGTGCCAAACATAAAAAATTTTAGTTGTTTATTATCCCAACTGATTGTGCTCCCCAAAAAATTTAAAAAATGAATATTCCTTAATTACGTTTTTTAATTCTTTTATGGTCTGTTAATGCATATTATTTAAATTGTTATTGCAACTAAGATTTTAGATAGTAAGAATCTTGTGAATCTTTGTTTTTATAATTGTTTTAAAATTGATTTAGTCATCAATTTATATTTTCAATGGTGAGTTTTCTCTTTTTACACATTTTTATGTATTTATTTTTGGTAATGTAAAACTTTCTTTACTATCCATATTTGTAAATAAGGGTATATAAGTATTTCCAAAAGGGGACACCATAACTTCCCCCTTGGCTTATATAATAGAGATAAGTGGGACAAGTTTTCTAAAACCACGATTTGTTTATTAACTAGTGTGTGGCCCGGGCTATGCCCCGGGGTTACTGTTAACATTTTTGTATGGTTTTATTCTGGTGTTTATTGTTCATGAAAATCGTGTTATTTCCTTCTTATTATTTAAATGTAATTTCTTGTATTATTGGTCATTTAAAAAAAAATTTCAACAACAAATTATGCATTTAAAAGGGATTCCAAGCACAATATAGTACTAATGTAAGAGTTTCATGGTGTTTATAAACTAAAGAGATTGACAAACAATACAAAACGTCGAAGTCTTTTATTCTAATATTTTAAAAAAGTGATGTGATTCATTATGTTTTATTGCTGCCGGACCTTCAATGTACTCCTCATTCTACAAAAAGAGAAGACAAAAAATTAAAATTTTATTAATATGGCCATCACATAGAAAATCTAATGAAAGATGAAATAGTAATTACTTAAATAAATATGCACATTCTTCTGCCCAGTCGACATAAGTTACATAGTCTACTATATAAGCCGATAGATGAAGAGGATGAAATACAAAAATATATGCATTGCGCACACGTGTAAGAAGTTCCGATCGTAGCAAAACTCTATCATGCACCTGCAATAGATAAATCAAAATAACATAATTAATCTGAAAATTACAACGTACATTATATTTCAATTTAGTCATGTTATCAATAAGAGTAAATTCATAAAATTATATAGTACCGCATCAAACATGTGCTTCAATTTTGCTTTAGTTGAATGAGTATAAATCAATCTGTTTTGTAAAGAGCTTGACACGCATTGTACCGGTAGAGTCGAATATAGTCATATATCCAGAAACACTTTTTTTTATTGTGGATATATAAAAAACAAATATATAAAGTTAGTAAACAGGTTGATAAAAAGTAATTATAACTCTAACACGTTTATAAAATTTATATCCAAATAGTATAAAAAAAAGAGTACCTAATAGTTGTTGGAGGCTTTTCTTTGTTACAATTACTACAAATCATATGCTCACTAACATGTTGTATATCAAGTCCACAAAATGTGCAAGCATCATACCATGTAAAACTATCAACATCGATATCAATTAATCTCCCAACCATTCTGTAGTGCTTTCCCTGTGCGTTAATCAAAATAGTAATAGTTTGGATATAGAAAGTAAAATTTTCCTAGAAAATAATTTCGACGTAAATAATTGTATATCACATACTTTTCTTTTTCGTTTGTAGCTCGCTATAGTTGTCCGGATTGCATTTGAAGTCGACAATGCCCGATTTATTGATAGTCCACAATTATTAAACCACTTCATCTTCCTCTTGGCAAAATTATCACAGACAAACCTGATTATTAATCAGGGCAATGATTATAAATACAGACACACACACACATATAAATATACGTTCCATCATTACCAATCCAATAGAGTTGATGCATCTACATTATTTGGATTGATAAATAACCTTGTGTATCTTCCTGTGATTAGAAAATAAGCTGAAATTGAACAGAAAATTTAAATTAAAACCTCATCTATAAATATTACAAAACATAATTAATATTATTACTTTTAGAAAACCATTATTATCACTTTTAAGAAAATTGTTTTAATTTGCATACAAATCGCACCATTCATTTTCCTAACATACACCCCACAAGCCAATAGTGTGTTATACTGCCCAGCACTTTGTTGAACCTCGTTTTCATATTCACTAACAAATTGGTTCATAAGGATCAATCTAACAGCAACGCAACTGCATCAACATTGGAAGATGGAAAAATACATTATTTCAAGTTGAAAATGAATAGCTATAGTATTAAAAATAATAAATTTGAATATATCGATAATCAGGACTCAATATAAAACTAATAAAAAAGAGTAATAAATATAAGTGTGAACACCTTCTATCTAGAACAACAACATCTTGCATACGGGTTGCGTCATCGTTACAAACAAAAGCCTTACCTGCATGTACAACAATCCCCAAAATATCTACAATATATATTTTAAGAATCAACACGTTAGATGGAAAATAGTATGTCTAATTGATTTGTTATAAAATTTGTTGCACAATGTACCTATAAGATTGGTGTCATTGTAATTGCAAGCTTCTATTGATTGAAGGGAAACCAACTTGTACAAAGCTTCGGGATACATCCAATCAACTATATCACCCTTGTAGAACTTAGTTTCTTTGTGTTATATGGAGTCGATATTGATTTGGAACAATGACACAATTCCTCACCCGCTGGCTACTATAGAATCTCTACATAATTGGAACCTCAAATTGATCTGAGCACAATGACCTTCTCATATTAAAGGACAAAAAAACAGCATGCTAGTGCATTTTTCCATAGCATATACTCAAATTTACAACACTTTCAATTAAATATTTGAATTTTACATATTATACTCAACAAAACCCATCAAAAAGCCAAAAGATGGAGAACCATCATCAAAATATAATCAAGTACTTGCTAATCATACATAAAAATAAAACCCAAACTTCATTTTTTTTAACTATAGGTAAAGCTCCCTTATAGTTTACTTCTGAGGAACATTTGAGGATCCACTTTGATTCATAGATTCCGTTGATAACTCTCCAGCGTTTCTAAAGTTGTTAATCAAGCACAAAATTGCACTACTACAGGTTGTAGTGCCATAAAAAAACAGCTTCCTTTCAAATCAAATTCAATAGTGCCAGTGTTTCTGTCAAAAGTGTGTTTTATCTAAGGGTGCTTCCAATTCACCATATTAAATAAGTTTCAGGAACAATAAGTTCAGAATATTCCGAATACGTTAAGCTAATTTCCCATAATTTCAATTAAGTTTACTCAGATATTCAAATAAAAACAGCTAATATAAGTATTACTATATACAATAAAGCTCTACGGAACTTCTAATCTAGAACATTAAGAGAATATTTACTTTTGCAACTCAAAGATCTTCCAAGTATGATAAACCTTTTTCTACTTTATTATTACTATCAGTACAACTACTATTTCTATTAGCATCTCAACTGTTTTTGTGCTATTATTCTTGATTTGTCTAAACTTCATATCAGCTAACTCCATTTTTGTTGGGACAGAATATCTTTGCAACCCAAACATGAAAAAGCACCACTTAAATTTCGAGCCATGCTATTACTCTTTGCTAAACTTCCATTAACCTTTTTTTTAGAAGAAGAAAAACTCTTGATCTTACTAAAGAAATGTTGCGTTCATTTTTTATGATTGTGAGGATCATGGTAAGTAGGTGTTTCTTTACTTGGAATTGGCTTACCACAAAAGAGGATTTGGTCTATTATTGGTGGGAAATCGTCGATTGGGAAGAACTCGAACGAATCGCTCGAATTCTCATAGGAAGAATTGGTGTGTGAAGAATCAGAGGAATCATCACTATAAATTGGAAGATCACACAAGGAGAGGCAGTTCATATTACATATTTTTCCATGTCCTGCTAATCTGTTTGTCATGATTCTTGGTGCAGAGACCTGTTGAAGGGCAGAAAGGGATGAAGCAAGATCCAAGAAGCTTTGAGCTAATTTTGGAATACATAAAAGCTTTACCTGTGAGTGTAGAATTGTTGCTATTCATTGCCTTTAGAAAACTATGTGACGGCTCATTCTGATAACTGTTTTATTCATTTACGCAGAGTGGTCCAGAAACAGATTTCATCTTCGTATCTTGTATAGGATCAGGAATAGAGACCTCAAGAAGGGACCAGGTCTTGAGAGCTAAGAAGGTATGACTCTGACCTTTTACGGCAGCTTCTATCAATCTCCATCCTCTTAGCCCGGTCTTAGGCTTCATTCTTTTGTCTAGAAAAACTCTCATATAACATATACTTCTTGCCTGAACTTATTAGCCCTTATTTTTTAGAAATTATCAAAAAATTTATTTTAACTGTACACTAAACTTGGGTAGCCCTTATCTGAACTTATTGTTTTAGGGTGAACATTAAGGACATACATACATTGTTGGTGGGAACTCATCAACTTAAAAGTGTGGATGTATAATTTGTTTCCACAGGAAGAACCTGGTGGGAAACGTGCTCTGATATTTGACCAAGGAAACAGAATTTCTCAAGTAAACTGAACATAATAGAAGAGAGTAGAATCAACATGTAGTGTGCTGAATTTTATAAGTTTTCACTCAACGTCTGATTCATCTACGATCTAAAACTGGTTGTAGAGGAATGATGACATATCATACTACTCATAGTTTCCCTATACAATTCTAGCTAAGTTAAAATAACTGACCACACAATTATGAATTACTCATTCCTAAAATCTATTATTCTACACGAACTTATAATCCCTATGTCAGGAATATCTCACCGAGCTCTATCACTTACAATGTCAAGAAATTCGGCAGTCCACCAATGTACACAAGTATCATATGACTGATCAAATAATCCAGTCTTTACAGTTTACTATGTTACTCACCAACCCATTAAACTTCTACTCAGTCAATCCTAGAAAAGAAGTTACATTAGAACTAAGCTTGTTAGATGATGATTGTAATATACACTAATCATGTTAAACTAAAAGCATACTACAGAATTTTTTCAAAAAACCATAACACATTCAACAAAGCTAACCACATTTTTTCTTAAGAATGACAGTATGTTTTCTACTCTTATTTCATCTACTACATAATAAGATCTAGATTATATTATAATTAAGTTGTCCCTTATATGTCTTCTTTGTACAGCACATGAATTTCCCCCTCCCCTTCCCCTTCCCCTTCCACTTCCCCCTACCTGAGAAAATAATACCGACACAATTCATCCAATTACCAGCAATCTGACTCCATCGTCACTCATAAAAAATCACATATTACAACAATCACAACTATCTAACAATATCAATGAAGCTTGTGAACACTTATCTACAAAAGAAACAAAGAAAAAGATGAAAATAATACCTTGCAAAGTTAAGTAATTGCAAAAATCCTCTGCCCAAAAAAAAAAACGAAGAGAAAACCAATTAATTAAATAAACAAATTAAAAGAGAACTGAAAATTTAAGTTCAATCTATCCCAGAAAACAAATGTCAGATTACATAATACCTTTTTGAAGAGAAATAACATACATGTAAGGATCATACATTAACCCTATTCTTTATATATAGAGATAGGGGGATATTTCAATTACAAAATTATGCAATAATTGAATGTATAATTGAACTTCAATAATGTACAATGAGAATATTAAGAGATTTAGGAGTGATTCGTGATTAATTTCGATTTTTTGCTAAGATTAACAATCTAACCTTTATGATGTTGCCCTCCAAAATCCGACCTTTGAACTCCATTGATTGTTTCGTATTCTCCAACAGCAATAATAAGAGTGATTAGAAACAAATATTCGGAAGCCATTAATTGCGAAGGTGAAGAACACTTTAATGTTCACGGTGGATTTCAAAAGGGAAATGGAGGGGATGAATGGAAGCTTGGAAAGTTGGAACGTTTGTAGTAAGTATTGAAACTGACATTATTAACTTAACCCTTACCTATAAATTTATGAAAACACAAATCAACAAAGAAGGTTGGCTCAGGTGGTGAAACACTTGGGTTTCTTCACATGAGTCGGTAGTTCGAATCTGAACTTCAGCGAAATTTTTTTTAAATAATGACACACTTTAAAAAATGACACACTTGACTCAGCTACACGTGGCAAATTCTGGTGATAAGAGGAGGGTGCCACGTGGCGCATCGACGGTGTCACGCACACCTTTTAATATATTAGTATAGATTGTAAGTTGTATGACCCTAACTATAGACGTTGACTCTAAAAAATAAGTTAAGCTCTGCAAAAGTAACTTATACTAGTCTTACATTTTTTTTTCTTTTTGGGCCCCCTTTCGGGAACCCGTGGTAAGATGAATTTCTACCCTCGCACAGGGCCACTCACCCTAGAGGCCCAACAAGCCCCAACCCCCCCCCCCCTTCCTCCAACAATATTGAAATTTGTTTCCACCAAGATTCAAACCTTGGTCTCCCATGTGGGAGGTAGGAAGCCATACCATTGGACCAAAGGGTCCTTGGTTATACTAGTCTTACAGGCACGTACTGCTTTTGAAAGTATATAAAATTTTTGATTTTTTCACCATATACCTCTGACAAATTTTTTTTAAAACCATATACCCTATTAACTTTCCAAATTCACCATATACCCCTCACGTTTGAAAAAATGCATCCACTTACCCTTTTGACTGACGGTGTTAGACTTCCGTTAGTCATTAGGCCATAATCCTCCCCTAACCCTACTTAACTAACCTAAATCAAACCCTAATACTAACCCTAATCCTAATCTAATACACTAACCTGGGCCCTAACCCTAACCACCCCTCCCCCACCCCTTACCCCCACTGCCCCCATCACCGCCTCACCACCACCACCTCCTCACCACTACCCCCTCCCCTTCTCCCGTTGACACCCCCTGCTGACCCCCTCCGCCTCCCTCCCCACGCAGCCCCCTTCCCCCTCCCTCACCACCCTCGAAGCCCCCTCCCTCCTCCCCACGCAACCCCCGAGACCACCCACCCCTGTCAATTTTCGCACCCCCACCCCAGTCGATTTTTGATCCCTCCCCCCATCCTCGCCGATTTCCAAAGCCCACAGTAGGTCAGTAACCAATTTCCGCAATGTCAGTAACTGACGAGTACCAAGGGGGGGGGGAGATCTGACGGAGGCAACCTAAAGACACGGGGAGGGGCGGGGTTTGGTGCGACGGAAAGTTGCGGGGAAGGGAGGGGGAGGGGGGTTGCGGGACTGGGGGAGGGGCTGCGGCTGTGGTGGGAGAAGGGGTGGGGTGGGGGTGGGGGTGGGGGTGGGGTGGTTAGGGTTTAGGGTTGATTAGGGTTAAAGGAGGATTAGGGTAGGGTTTGGGGTTAATTAGTTTAGAGGGGGTTAGGGCTTAAGTTAGTTAAATAGCGTTAAGGGGAATTAGGGGGATAATGACTAGCGGATGACGTTAACGTCGTTAGTCATTAAGGGTAAGTGGATATATTTTTTCAAACGTTATGGTGAATTTGGAAAGTGGAAAGGGTATATGGTGCCAAAAAAAAATTTGTCAGGGGTATATGCTGAAAAAACTGTAAATTTTTTCATATATAATAGATATAAAAATACAATTTTTTTTTGTTTAACTAAAGCAGGTAGTTAACTTTTTTTTTTATTTTTTTATGCCCCATATATTATCTTATACTTCCTCCGTAATAAAATAGATGTTACATTTTGACTTTCACGCTTGTCGATGTTATACTTTGACCATTAATAGTTTTAATTGTGTATTATTAAAAATTAGATCAATCCAACAATATATCATATAGTAATGGTTGATTTTATCTAAATTTGAAAAATACATGGTCAAAGGTAGTAAATAGTGCAATTTTCAAAAAGTGTAACATCTATTTTATTGCCTAGAAAATATAATAGAGATTCAACAAAAATAAGTTAAATTCAAAGTTAATAAGTCAATTCCAGCCAAACAAATCGAGGAGAATGAAGTCTAACGCTCTGTTTGGGGAAGCATTCAGGTGACTTAAATGATAAGGTGCTACAATTTTAAGTCACCTTATATGATTAGTGGTGTTTGGTGGAGGAACTTAAATAAAATTTAAGTCCAAAATTTGACTGAAATTGAGTTGGAGTAAAATATAGCTTATAAGATCGGGTGCTGAATTTTCTTTATTATTTTTTTTTTCTTTTTAAGCCTAAAAAGATATTTTCTTTTTATCTTTTTAAGCCTA
Source organism: Beta vulgaris subsp. vulgaris (assembly GCF_026745355.1). Taxonomy (NCBI): domain Eukaryota; kingdom Viridiplantae; phylum Streptophyta; class Magnoliopsida; order Caryophyllales; family Amaranthaceae; genus Beta; species Beta vulgaris. Next base: position 19,548,610 of record NC_079210.1, on the reverse strand, counting down.
AAAAGATATTTCAGTTATAGTCATAAATAATTTTTTATCAAACAAGTTATGCAATCAACTAACTTATCAGGTTTAGTATCTTAACAGTTTCAGCTAATACCTAATTATTTTCAACCACATTATGAGTTTCAGCTCCATTTCAATTAGTGTTGCAACACATAGTTTAATTAAATACAAAAGTAGTCTTTTTCGATCAAAAAGAAGATTACTTAAGTTAAATATTACGACATACACTGTTTCATAAACAGTTAATAAAATTGATCTAAAGCCATTATCAGCAATCAGCATAACAAAACCAAGATGTAATCCAAAAACACCCCCAAAAAAAAAACATTCGACAAAAATAAGGTGACGCCACGTATTCAATTCTCCCAATCCCATAACACCAGGATCGCAACGAAAAAAAAAAAAAGTCTAAAATTGTTCGACTCATGTTTTAGGTATCTTAATTAATAATCAACTTACGAAGTGGATTGGGGGCAGTGTTTAGTCCACGACAAGTAAGAGGGATCAAAAGGGTTGGAAATTGTTGCCTCATCAAATAATGATTAATATTGTGAAGCAGCATATAGTATAATAATTTTGTCAAAGTAGTGGCGTCTCTAGTCCTGCAAATTCCACTCAAATAAAATATTATGGAGCAAAAGTCAGCAGATAAATTTTTTTAGTCAAAGTGGTGGCGTCTATGGTAGTTGGATTTTTTTGACGACACAAAGAAATCACGAGTCGGGTATTTATGATTGTTCTTTTTTAATTATTTTGGAGCCACCAACTTTTATATGACTACTTGGGGTTGTTGTTGTTGACTCTCACCAACCTTTGCTTCCACTATTTTCTATGACTCTACGTGGTTGTATATAATCCTTTTTTTTTTCTTCCTCTTTTAAATTTTGCAACAATACTTGGAAATTGGAAGGACGTAACCCGGAAATTGAACCATGAAACAACAAACCAGACATCAAATTGGGCCGCTGTCAGAATTGAAGAAGAAATTGGGCTACGTCAACTTGTGCCAGCACCTCACCTGTCAATAGCTCATTAATGGTCAATTCCTCTTCTTTCTTTGAGAGTTGATTTGGTAGAACTTAGAAGGGATATGTAAGGACAAAAAAGTCTATAAAATATGTAGTTCTCCTACTTCTGATTTTAAAACTGCACGATAATATGAAATGGTGTCCAAAATGAATATTGTTCAAATCAGTAGGATTAGTAGTGTCAAAACAGGTTTTCAAATAGGTTTTGGCTATATTCATGGCGAATCAGGTCAAACTTGGACAGGTCAGGATTTTGATTGTCAGTGCCCCAGATCATGATTGGTCAGGTTGGTCAGGTTTTGTTCAACTGGGTCGAACACATTTGAATCATTGGATTACTGGGTGTAGGACATGTCTGAGCGTTCCATTTACAAGTCGATTGATTCTCGGGTATGATAGCTCGTTGACATTTTTTTGTCGGGTTTGCTGGTTGTATTTAGGTTTCATGTACGGTTGAGTTAAGTCAAATGTACTCGGGTTGAATTAGTAATGACCTTAGTTCGATCGTCGTGAAACATCGGGTCCATTCGCTATTGAACGTCAACTCAACTTTGGGTAACTCATGATCGGGCTATCTCGATTTTCTTATGTATATTGTAAACAAATCATATTAATAAGATCGATATATATATATACATATGTGTGTGCGCGATAAATATATGGATGACAACGAAAAACCAATAAAAACATGCACTATATTGATTATTGTATGTGTGTGTACGATAAATATATGGATGACAACGAAAAACCAATAAAAACATTATATTGATTACCGTGATGCTTAGTGTATTCTCTTAGTCAACTCTTATTTCGAATAATCAACTACGTAAAACCACTCTAATGAGTAACGGATTATTAGAACAACTCTTCATATGTTTTAGAATTATATATTTTAACTAATGACCAATAATAACAAGTAGTAGATCAATTCCAAACTTTATATAAATGATTTATTATTATAAACATTATGATTGATATATAAGTTTGTAAATAGCTATGATGGTAATGAGAATAATAATACAAGTAAACATAAAGCGACAATCATAATAGGTAAAAATACAAATAATAACAGTAATAGTAGCAATAGTAATACAAATAAGAATGAACATGAATGCTAACAATAACAATAATAATATAAATACTGATATGTTGAATCATATTAATATAAGATTGATATCAAAATAATTGTAAAACCAATCTAATACTCTATTGATTATAAATTAGTATAACGACTCTTAGTATGTTATAATACTATAACAAATGACAATCATGAATCATACATTCATATGTTTACAACGACGGTTCATATGAGGCCTAAGTGATTATAACGAGGGTTCATATGTTGCACAATAATAATAATAATAATAATAATAATAATAATAATAATAATAATAATAAATTATACCCCCAAATCATAACAATTACAACAAAAATACAAATACTAACAGGAATAGTAGCAACAATGCTAATAATATCGATAACAATAAAAATTAGACGCGCTATATGTGTATTATATCGTGACTATATGTGATGAAGTATAAATAAACTATTTGATCAACATGTTTAATCAGTTTAGTAGTACATTGGTAATAAAATTATTGTAAACCATTCTTAGTACTATATTGGTTATAAATTAGTAGAACGACTCTTGATATGTTAGAATAAATATAACAAATGACAATCATACGTTTACAACAACAGTTTGTATGAGGCCAAATAAAGTTATTATAACGAGAGTTCATATGATATACAATAATAATAATAAACATAATAATAATTTATATAAATGATAGTAAACATAACAACCATAAGTCAATAAGTTACTAGATAGTAACTTATTAACAACCATATGTTAATTTAGCATTTAGTTAATTACTCACTTAAACTTATAACAACTCAATAAGTCAGTATTTTGTTCCTAGATAGTTGAAAGAAGCTGTTACTATATAAGATTAATAAATGTATCAATTTATATTATAAGCTAATTCAAGAATAGAACTCTATTTTAGCTAATAGTCTTCATGTGAAATGTATTTCGAAACTAAAAACATATATTTGGATTGAAACAAGTTGTTATCGGACGAGATCAATAAATGTATCACTTAAATACTATATAGTTATAATAGTGTGATAATTGTATAAGTAACGCTATAAGGAGTTTAATAAAATATAATAATAATAATAATAATAATAATAATAATAATAATATTAATAATAATAATAATAATAATAATAATAATAATAGTAATAATAATAATAGTAGTAGTTATACTATGCTAATTAATAAATGATAGTTATACTTAAATAATACTAATAATAACTTCATAAAGATAATGAAAATTTTAAATTATAATGAAATAATAATAATTAACTAATTATTAAATATTGTAAGTTACTAAACCAAGACAACAACTATTAAGATTATAAGAATATATGATTATCAATCCATGTGCTAGGTCATCAATCCATGTGCTAGGTTATTCTATTTTTCTATTGGCTAAAGAATGATATCATGGATTATGAATTAGAACTATTGATATGAGAATTATTAAAATTTAACCATCAATTGTGTATTGAAACTTAAAAGAGGATAAAAAAGATGGGATCTAATCTCATTCGCTGATGATTTCAATCCAACAGATGAGATTGTATTTAAAAACCCTAATATTAGTAGGTATAAAAGAAGTGTTCTCCACATATTTCATCTGCCTCCATCATCCTTTGACTCTCCTCTGCTCCCTCTATCTCTCCTCACCACCGCCACCGACTCTCAATTTTTTCAGTTTTTTGATTTAGGTTGTCAATGTATATTATTTTCGTAATTTGTTTGTTTAGATATTATTTTTTCGATTTTTAATTTGTATATTATTATTTTTTGCGTACATTTTGCTGAATAATTTGGAATTTTGTAATTCATTTTACTTGTTTTTATTAATTTATTTGTTCGTTTACTATCTTTTTCTTTTCTATTTTTATTAATTTAATTGCACTATGATATGGTATGTAGAATATCTTTTGCTTTGCTAGAAATGATAATTATTGTTGGTGGTGCTTGCTAATTTGGATTTTGATCTTAGATCTACCCATGTTCAATTGAAAATTTTGAATTTGAGATTTTATATTTGCATATACGTTAATTTATGCTTGGTTGTGTATATATCTTCCTAACATTGCTTTAGATTTTAAGCAAAATTTTAAATCATTTGCATCTCTTAGATTAAAGGGACGTAGCTGATTTTTAAAAAAAATTATGACTTCCATCATTAACGACTTTGATAGAATATTAAAATGGGATTATAAGATTTAACCAGATATTTTTTAATATTATTTGAAAATGGAAAGATTGGGTGATTAAATGATAATATAAACAAGTACATGATATTCAAAGTTTAACCCTTAAATTAAATGTAATTTAATTTTTGTATTTAATTAATTATTAAATGTAAGAAATTTTATAAATTAATATATTTAAATGATTTTATAAATATAGAAAAATAATTGAATTTTAGTAATATCTGGTTGAGTACGGTCGGGTTCGAGTTTGAATGCAGGTCTGTCTGGTCAGGTCTGGGTAATACCAGGTCGGGTTTTGATCAGGTCTGGGGATTGACCCTCACAGGTCGAACCAGGTTCAAGTCAGGTCAGAATCAGGTTGACCCAATAGTCAGATCTGTTTCTGACACCACTAAGTACGATGCAAGGATTTTGTTTAGTTAACAGTAATAATGCTTCGATGTTTGTTTTTGACTTTCTTGTATTTTAATAATATATTTAGTGGATTTATATTAGTAGGTCAGTTATGATTTCCATTATAACTTTAGGCAAAACTATATGGTCTCAATTTTGTCATGCTAGACCATTATAATTGAAGGAACATGTCCTTAGGTATTCCCCTTAATTACTAAATATTACCAGGATTACATTATGGAGATAACTAATTACATTTATTTAGTTATATGCCCAATCAATATTGTCTTACTAATCATCATTTATTCTCTATTAAGTAAATGGTGATTACTTATAACTAATTTAATTTATTATCTTCATAATGTATTCCTAGTAATATTTAGTAATTGCCGAGGATGTCTAATGACATATTCCCTCAATCTCCCACTTGTTCGAAAACAATAGTGTAATATTAAATTCCTTAAGTCTCTAATTAATGCGCAATTTGACAACACAATGTTATTTTCAAATTCGTTCCTTTCTTGTTGAGTACGAATGATTCAAACTTTAATTCTATTCAATTGCCCATGTAATTTCTGTTTCTAGCTCATCAAGTGCCCACACATCATTCGTATCTTATAGGAGGACTTATCCATTCTCGTATGACTATAAATCCCACTTAATTCTTAACTCACCTGATCACTGCCCTTATAACCTCCTTTAATGGTGCAACGTTTAACAATGTCAAGGTTAAACTAATTGTATCATGGTTACTAAGACAAACCCGTGTTCAAGAAATCCATTAAATACATAAATTCAATTGTACTATTGCAATCTTATTAGGTCAAGTCACGATATATCAAATATACATCCACATAATCAATTACGCTATTAATCATTTATATGTTAGTCATCCAATAAATCACTTATGTCCAATTTAGTGATTTAGAATAGAGAGTTTAAATAATATGTGATTTCAGTTCACTTTATAGGGTTCCATTATCAAAACCTTTTTTATAATTGATGCGTGGATAAGATCATTTAATGAAGACTCCTAGTTCTGTTAGGACATCTAGGTAGTTTAATTGTTTTTTAATTACTAAAATTGAGTAAAGTGATAAAGGAATCCTATTATACCTAGGAGTCTAATTCCTTATTATTAAGTCTTAGTATTTATCTTATATTAGGCGTGTGATATAGTTAGGCGTGTGATATAGTTAGTGGTTAGTTTGTTATTTGTCTTATCCTTAAGATAAAGATAGATAAGTTATTAGTTGTTATCTTTAAGCTTTACTAGTCCTAGTAGGTTTAGGAAATCTTGTAGTATAAATAGGCTATTTCGGCCATAATAATAAAGTGTGTTGATGTTTTGAGTTTAACCTATTCCTTGTGGAATTAACGTTTTCGGAGTGAATCCAAGTTTAAGCAGTGAATGCAAATCCAGTTATTATCACCCTTGGTTAGGAGTTGATAATTTCATATCCTTGAACTTCTTGTGCGTGAGGCATAGGATGTTCGAACCTAACTCTTGAATTAACATTCAAGATTCACTTTCTTGTTAAAGAATCAACCAAGAACACAAAAAAATACATTCTTTCATTCAAGATTCGTTAAAGAAAACCTAAAGAACTAATCTTTTCATTCAAGAACTTAAGTATAGCCTTCAATTTCACATCAATTGGTGTGGCTGCTGGTATCATAAAGGTGTTTCATTGAAATTAGAAGGTTATAACTCGTGCAAGAAGAAAACCTTTCGTAACAGTCAGTTTTTGAGGTAACTTTGAAAGATTCGTTCTCCCACCTCCGAGCGAATTTTTGGGTAATTCTTGATCCTAAATTGGACTAATATTTGTCTAGTTTTCTATCCTAAAATTTCGTAAAGTTTCGAGTTGATTTGATATATATTCGAGACTGATCTTTCGAATTGGTCAGAAATCGGATAAATCTGGCACAGTGTTGGGAGAATTAAAACTGCAAACTATTGGCTTGGAATTTTGTGATGAAATTTTGGTCGAGTGTTGAAAACACATAAGGCTACCTGGATATAAAATTTCATAAATTTTCGAGGTGTTTTGATTGCGTTTTGGGGTACAGATTTCAGATGTATTTTCTGAGCAATTTTCTGTCAGTTTGAGAATTATGGACATGAATGTCTCGACTGAGTTCTTAGAGGCTTATAAACGAATTGAAAAGGCTAAGAAAGATATTTATGATCTTTTGCATCCCCTGGATACATGGATTCATTGTTTGAAGTGTCAAGGTCTTGGTCACAAAGAATATAAATGCCCTAATGAAGATTACGTTTCTAAGGAAGAACATGCATTGTTCTTTGCACCAGTGATTGAAGAGGGTAAGTTATCTTTGGATAGTTTCGTTTCTATAGTTCCCTCGTTGGATCAAGCTACCGTCCATCATGAATCTTTGAATTGTCCCACTCCCCAAGTGCCATCCTTTGACATTCAAGACGACTTAACGATTGCGTCTTTGGCTTGTACCACCACCAAAGGTCCGATCTTGAATGCACCATGTACGACTAAAGCTCCAAGGAAGTGTTGGGTACCACCATATGGCCCTACTCCTGCTAATTTTTGTTGTCATGCGGTAATTCTTGGCAACACACATCCAATAGAGTTGTGTATTCTACTGCTGTTTTTCATCCGTGAACTTAAATTAATGGATCATGGATTTCGCGAGTGGATGATTGCTTGGCTACGACAAAACTTGAGACAAGTTTTTTTCTACAAGGGGAGTATGATGCGTGGATAAGATCATTTAATGAAGACTCCTAGTTCTGTTAGGACATCTAGGTAGTTTAATTGTTTTTTAATTACTAAAATTGAGTTAAGTGATAAAGGAATCCTATTATACTTAGGAGTCTAATTCCTTATCATTAAGTCTTAGTATTTATCTTATATTAGGCGTGTGATATAGTTAGGCGTGTGATATAGTTAGGCGTGTGATATAGTTAGTGGTTAGTTTGTTATTTGTCTTTATCCTTAAGATAAAGATAGATAAGTTATTAGTTGTTATCTTTAAGCTTACTAGTCCTAGTAGGTTTAGGAAATCTTGTAGTATAAATAGGCTATTTCGGCCATAATAATAAAGTGTGTTGATGTTTTGAGTTTAACCTATTCCTTGTGGAATTAACGTTTTCGGAGTGAATCCAAGTTTAAGCAGTGAATGCAAATCCAGTTATTATCACCCTTTGGTTAGGAGTTGATAATTTCATATCCTTGAACTTCTTGTGCGTGAGGCATAGGATGTTCGAACCTAACTCTTGAATTAACATTCAAGATTCACTTTCTTGGTTAAAGAATCAACCAAGAACACAAAAAAATACATTCTTTCATTCAAGATTCGTTAAAGAAAACCTAAAGAACTAATCTTTTCATTCAAGAACTTAAGTATTACTTCAATTTCACATCAATAACCCTATTCAAAAACACAAGTTATTTGGACATTTTATGTAATACTAAAACAAACAATTATATAAGAAGTGTTTTATTGATAAATCATTGAAAGCATAATATGTCTTTACAATTGCAAATATGAAGTAAAGAACCTAAAACTATTCCCCCATATGCTTAAGCCCCGTAGACCTAGTATGACTCTCATGCTTATGTTGAACAAGCGATATGGTTAGAGGATTTGTCATATTTTCCTCAGTATGAACCTTGCTTACTTTCAAATCCTCTCTTCCAACGATTTCTCGAATAAGATGGAATTTCCTAAGCATATATTTGGATCTTTGGTGCGATTCAGGTTCCTTAGATTGAGCAATGACATCTTTATTTTCATAGTACAACTCAATTCCATTGTTAATGATGGGAACTACACCAAGTTCACTAATTAACTTTTTTATTCAAACAACTTCCTTTGCTACATCTGCTACTATAATATACTCAGCGTATGTTGTTGAATCTACAATAGTACTCTACTTAAAAGTCTTCCAGCTCATAGCTCCTCGACTGAGACAAACGATGAAACTAGATTGAGATCAGAAGTCATCATTGTCACATTAATTTGAAAACTCGCATCGATGTATCCAGTAACAATTAACTCATTATCTGCACCATATACTAAGAAGTTATCCTTAGTCCTTCATAAGTAGTTAAGAAATATACTTCGTTGCCATCCAATGCACATCTCCTGAATTAGGCTGGTATTTTGCTGCATACACTCAAAGCACACGCAACATCCGGTTGAGTGCATATCATGGTATACATAATGGAACCTACTGCTGAAGCATACAGAACTTACTCATATGCTTGGCCTCATCAAGACTTGATGGATAATGAGTCTTGGCAACTGTTCTGCTATGTTGCATGGGAATGAAGCCTCTTTTGGAGTTTTTCGGCCTGAGCCTCACAAGAACCTTATCAGTATAACAATTAGCCTTCGATTTATCTATATAGATCTTTATTCCCAATATCTACTCAGCCTCTCCTAGGTCTTTCATAGAAACGATTCTTAAGCCATTTCTTGTTTGATTCAAGCATGGTTTTATCATTTTCTAAGAGAAGTGATCATCTACATACAAGATAAAAAAAAGTAATACTACTTCCATTTTCCTTCTTGTATAGACAAGATTTCTCTTCATTTATGAGAAAATCGAACTCTTTGACTGCCTCATTGATCAAATCTAAGGTTCCAACTCTGGGATGCTTGCTTTAGTCCACAAATGGACTTAATTATTGAGCTTCCATACTATAGACAAATAATCGTTTTTCCCCATTTGAGTGTCTTATGATGACTAATACTCCGCTCTAATTGGTCCGGATCGAATAAGAATAAATAAAGAGCCTAAAATCATAGTCTAACCTGTTTTAATAATCCACCTTTGAGAATCTTTTTTATAACTAGTTTTACTAAGTCCACTTTCTAAAATATTTTAAAATAGTTTTATAAAAGCCTAAATCCAAAAACCTTTTAAAAATATTTTTAGGAAACCCATTTACTTTCCTTTTCTAACCGAAATTATTTAATAAAATTAAATATTCATATTAGTTAGTTTTATTAATAAAATATCTCTTATAAAAATATAATCTTTCTCCAGAATATATCTAACTAATTTATAAAATATTTTGAATAAAAATCTTTTACAAACCTAATTGTTTTCGGTTACTTAACTCCAATGGTAGAGCAAAATGAAAATTGGTTGAGAGTGCCACATAGATTTTTCTAGGTAACTCCACTTTAAGCCAAAACTCCCCCAATGGTTAACCAATATGAGTAGGTCCCACTTGAAGTAAGATGGTTTTTTTTAGAGAAGAGTATGGAAATTCTTCACCAAAATTCCCACATGGGCCCACAACTTTAGCTCAAGCAAATTGGCTTAGTTAAGCAACATTGGCTAGCAAATGAAATTTTAGCTACTCATTCCAATGATTGGGTTAATTGCTTAATTTTTTATTTATTTGCTAGTAAGTCCCTAACTAGGAGTATTGTTTCGCAAACACCTACACCATATAATCCTCCCACCTCACACGAAAAAACCATATGACCCGACGCCTAACCACTCTCCCACCTTCTAATCCTCATTCACGGGTAATCATCCGACACTCTTATCTTACAATATTCATGCACCCTTTTATCATCTGATTCATCACTATGCATCACATCACCTACGCCCATAATTCTCCTACACCTGATCATCATCATCACATAAAATTAGTACTCTTAATCAAGATTCTATTTCATGCCCAGTAACTCTTCATTACTAACGCCATATCACCCTTATTAATCCCATCAATTCTCGTCATTCTATTTTCAACTATAATATTTGCCCCTAAAACTCAACACCACCGCCCAAAATACATCATCCGTAATACTACCTCCGTTTCTTTTTAATTGTTACACTTACACTTTTCATGCATGCCGATGCACTACTTTGAGCCTTTATATCTCTAACTTTGTATTTGTAAAAAATATAAACACTACATATTAATAAAATATATACTAATATAAGTCTAACAATATCCCACATGACTATGTTTTTGTTCACGTATAAATCACAAACGAGGGTCAAAGTGCAATTTGTGAATAGTGTAAAATGTCAAAGTGTAACAATTAAAAAGAAACGGAGGTAGTACAACGCAAATTTTATTCGACGCAAGACACAATATTTGTATGGCTTGTTCAACAAGATTCAATTTTTCAAGATCGATCCCAAACAAATGTATGGATTTTGAGGGTCAACAAAAGAGTCCACTCATGGTACACCGAGGGGCATTTATGTAATTAATTGCAAGTCAAGGGGCATGCTGGTAATTTCGAGGTAATAAATGACAAAAAGCAAAAATGTGAATCCAATTCTTCTTTCTCACTCTTCCTTCAATTCGAAACCTTATAAACAGAAAAAAAAAATGGAGAAAACACAACCTTGCGGATCATTAATGGCGGATTCAACTCAAACACAACAATGGAGATCTGAAATTTTCTCATTTCTCTCAATTCTTTCTCGCCGGAAAAATCTGATTTTCAATTCTTCTCTCTCCTCCTTCCAAACCTTCCAAACACAACAATGGAGATCTGAAATTCGCAGAAAAAAAAATTCCAGATCTGAAATTCGCGAGATGAACGATGAGATGATGATGACGCGGACTCGAGATGATGATGATGAGGCGACTGAAGAGACCCACGACCCATCCACGACGATGATGAAGACCCACAACCTAGATCTGATTATGTTTTTGCTCATTTGTTTTGTTGTTGTTTTGCTCATTTCCCCTCAGTTATTCGTATTGCATAAACCAGATGTTTTTGGTTGTTTTACATGATCAGAACATGAACAAAATTATGGGTGTTGATTTTGAATTATATTGTAGGTATGAACAAATGTATTCTGCAATAATTTTGAATTCTAATGTTCAAATGAGTCAAGCATCTATGCTCATTTAGAATGATTGAAGATTATGTGCTCATTTACATATTTTGTGTTAGATGATTATTAGTGCTTAGTCAACTCTTATGTACTTGCTCTAGTCTTTTTTTTTTCTATTCATTTCATCTCTTTCTTCATTTTCCTTTTTGCTCACCTGTAATTAATTCGTTTTCGTAACTGCTTATTTGCACCAAGTTTGCTCATTTTCTTAGATGAGTAGAAATGCTCATCTGCTCATTTTACTCATTTGATCATTTGCTCATTTGCTCATTTGTCCATTTTACTCATTTGGCGAAAATAGCCTTGGGTGTACCATGAGCATGGTACACCCATGTTTACTATAAAGATTCTCGTCAACAAAATTAATAAACTTTATTTTTTTAATTTTTCTTTATTTATATTTTTTATTATTTTTATATTAAAGTTACTAACATTCTATTCAGTATTCATGATATAGATTGTTAGCATATTCTTATAACGACAAGTATTGTAATATTATACTGACTCGTTGCAATATTTTATTTGTTTTTCATAAATATTATTTTATATATATGATTGATTGTAATATTTTATCACCATATATATTAATTTTAATCAAGATCTAATAAATGTTCTAACGCTAATCTAAGAACATGGACGACCTACTAGGAACCCAAATTAACATATCATAAAAAAATAGTACTTTTATGTGTTTCATGAACCAACCTAGATTAATTTTCTTAGGTGCTATGAATCAATATTTAGTAGAGCCTGATAATGGGTGAACGTGGTTCCTGACCGTGTTCGTACCCTCACCCCCGAACTCATTTTTTGGTCATTGACCATTAATGAAGTTATGAAGTGGAAATTTACATTCGATAAGTCCATAACAAGTCCCTAAAATGTCCCTATGATTTTTCAAATATCCAATTATATTTATGAGTCTTCCTATGAAAACTTGTTGGCGAATTCAAAACTTTTTTTTAATATAATCTTAACAATGGGGTAGTCAAATGTGCGCTCACACTGTGTAGGCGAAATAAAATCACGCGTACAATTTGGTCACTTCACCGGGGGAGGATTTTTTTTTAAAATTAGACGAGTGGGTGAAACTTGAAAAATAAGATTCATTTTCTTTTATTCTTATAATAACCTATTATTTTGCATGTGCATGACTATTGTTTAAGCCACCATAAGGATAATCTTTCTTGCCTCTTTAGTGCATGTTCTAATGCGTGAGGCCACCCTCGGGGGTTTGCGTTTTGTCCTTGCAGAAGCTTCTTGAGCGATAGTGTTTGATCTAAGTCATAAGCAAACCTACTCAACCATAACATTGTTCTCTTGAACCTAAATTGAAAATTGGAGTGCGTCTTACACATGAACACCTTTAAGCAAAGGTACAAAGTATGGTCCAATCTCTTAGTCATGGACCCTTTTCAGCCTTAACCTAAACATGACCATAGTATGACACGTAGAACGTGACTTTAGGTTAGATATTTGTATGTTATTATCCTAGTTGTGAATATTATCGTCTACTTGCCTTTAATTGATTCCTGTTATGTGATATTGCGACTCAAATGTTATCAAACGAGATTAGGTAGTGGGAAGAACAAGAGCAATTCCTTCTGATCGTGCGTGTTACGCGCCATCCATGCGCCAAGCATTGTAATTGTGCATTTGACGCACTGGTGAGGTATCCCGCGCTAAACCTTGCGTCCCACGCATCTTGTCTACACGTTATGCTTCTTTCCTGCGTGCCGCGCGATCTCATGCTTGCTTTGTTTAGTTCATGTGTGACGCTCGAGTCTCATCCTTGATGTTGCTGATTTCTTGTGGCATGTAACTCCAATTCTAGGATAGCTAATGTCTTGCTTCCTGTCCTCCCTGTTTTTTAAACTGCTTTCTTCTTCTTTTTCTTTCTAAAAAATAATTCATCTCAAAAATAATCCTACGTTTTCATCTTTCCCTTTATCCCTATCTGTTTCAAAAACTTACCTCCTAGCGTTTTGGAAACTTCATCCCATCTCATATCTCTTATCTTTTTTGAAAATTCATATTATATATTCTATTCTATCTTCTTATGTATATCATCTATTCTATGTGTATCACTTAAGAGTTTATATATATATATATATAGAACCCTACCCACTTAGAAATTCTAACTCCATTAGAAGCCTGTCTAACCACTATGTCTAGATTCATCCAGTATCATTCCAATTAGAAACTTAACCCCGTCTAACTCTATTCATGTTAGGAGTCTTAACCTCGTATAGGTTCACCCGTTTAAGACATCTAGGATTGTTAGAATTCTTGCCATCTCATCGGTTTAAAATTCATATAAGTAAACTATGAGGAGTCTGCACATCTTAGGAGTCATATCTAAGTCCACTAGAGTCTCGTGCATATTAGGAATCTTGCAACCTTAAAAGTCTATTAAGTTTAAAATTCTAAGGTCATTCGAAGTCTTTCAAGTCTAATATTTTGTATCCATTAAGACTGCATTCACACTAGAATCCTTTTGCATTGCATAGCTCATTGTTCATACACGTCATGCATAACTAGAGTTCATAGTCATTTAAAAGTTTCACGGCATCCATACTCCTGATTTCATCTCATGCATTCTGCATTTTGTAGTCATGAACTACAAGCGATCTAGTTCGCTGTTCGGTATATGTAGGCAACCTTTTTAGGTTCGAATGCATAGACTAAGTCATGCATAAGATTTAAGTGTATCCAAAAAGGTCATGCATTAGGTCTAGGTGCCTTCAAAAAAGTCATCCATTCACGCAATTGGTCTAGGTGCATAAATTCAAAAAAAAAAAAAAATCATTAAAAAAATTTCCTTTAGGATATGCTAAGTTGTTTCTAGAAGCTCGACTTTTAAATAAATTTTGTTTTCAAAATATAAATTCCTTCATTCCATTTCTCTTCCTTTCTCTAAAAGTCTCTATTGATTATCCATGAAAAATTCAAGAGACATTGAAATGGGTAACCCGTCGAATACTGAGCATCAATTGCTGAAATGGCTAGAGCTTTAGCCAAGCTTTCTAGTATGATGGAAGAAATAACTATAAGACTTGAGAAGGTCAAGTCTGGTGAATCTCATGTATTCAACAAGAAATTGGAGAGTGTTGTTCATAGGGTTAACCAATAATGATCCTTATTTTGAGGCCATTGATGACATTAAACTAAACATCCCTGAATTCAAACCAACTGGTAACCCAAAGTATTATTGAAGGAACATTCGTGGGACCATGATCATGAAAACAGTTGACCCTAAACATTACCCAATGGTATTCTCGATGTCATTGGACCTAATTTCCCAAGATTGGTTCCATTCTCTGGACTTTCGAATCAAATTGAAACTTGGGAAGACATTACATTGCTTTCATGAAATAATATGAATCAAACACATAACTCCAAACCTCCCTTAGAGAACTCGAGGTTCTTAAACAAGGTGAAAATGAAGGTATTACTAATCTGAACAGATGAAGAGAGAAATCAACCCATATGGTGTGAAAGCCTGTAGAAGTAGACTTGATATGGATATTCGAATCTGACCTCCTCGCTATATACAAAAACCACCTCAAATATTTGGGTCTTGATAGCTTAACAAGAGTTTATGATGTGAGTACCCAGATTGAGGATGATCTGCTAAAAAATGCCCATAACAACAAGAAGAATGCCATTAATGTCACAGAGGTTCCTACGAGGCCTCAAAGAAAACGTAAGAGAGAATATACGACAATGGGTATAAGTTATGGAATATCTTTTGACCGTCTTCATAAAAAGGGCGCACTTTCCCCTCTTGGACCTACTCTAGATCCAGACAAAGATATTAGGGGGCCAAATTGGGCCATATATGCTTATTGCAAGTACCATAGAGGCCATAGACATAAGAATGACAATTGCTACCCATTGTGAGGCCTTATTCAAGACATGATCGATGATTGGAGACTTCCAATTTCTCCTACTACAAAAATGCCTCAGATTTAAGATCACTTATCACGAGTAATGTGGGAGCCTGGATCAGGATTTCATTTTCGGTCTCTTTCTTTTATCTGTCTAGTCTAACATTTGATTTTCCTTTGTTGCAGGTACTCATAATTTTAATTAATAAATGAGTATTAATTTATTTATTTATTCTTTAAACTTGCTATAGTGAGCATCAAAGAAAATCACGATTGTCGCCTTACAAAGGAAATAAGTTCCTAATTCTCATGATTGTTCTAATAAAGGTAATGAACATAATTGGCCTACAAGAGGCCTCCCTCCCTTTCTCCAATCCTTATCATCCAATTCAACCTAAATACATAACATCCCTCTCTCTTTAACCTACCTCATGGGAAGTACAATTGAAAACAATTCAATGTAAAGGGCAAGTAGAAAGAAACAACAACAAAAATCAAAGAAAAAAAAAGCAAAAAAAAAAAGTACAAAAAAGAAATAAAAAGTAAATGATGATAAGATAAAGGCAAATGCACGTCTTTCTAAACCTTTAACCTTCAGCCAAAACTCCAACTTTAACCAAAAGGAGTTGTCCTCTATAACCAAAAACGATTACACGCCAAATCATACCTCTGTAATTAACCTTCTCTGACAACCCATAACCATATACATCTCAATAAACCTAAAAAGACAAACCAAAGCCTGCTAGGTAAAAAACCTATAAAGGCGACTTAGTTGAAAGTTAGGGAATCTTTTCATTTATTAGCCTGAACTACGAATCGTCTGATTCTGCTAAAGATACATAGGAAAATCACCCTGAGGTCCAACCGCTTTAAACCAAACCAAACCTACATCATTATCTACCCTTGGCAAAGACCTCTTCCAAATCAATGCTTAATTCATTACAAATGGCTCCAAGCAAAATGTCCGACAACCAATTAAAATGCTAAGAGTTATGACTGGCCTGATTCCATCATGGATATGTAGGAAACCTATTTTGAGGCCACATAATTTTTAATCTAAAACTTTCTAAGACTCGCCTCGGCCCATGAGAAATAGGCAGTCGCGCAAATCATGAGTTTTTAATGCTCATCCATACCCTTAAAACTAGGTTGGGATTTAAACCTGCATCATTAGTCAATCCAAAACTTTCTAAGACTCGCCTCGGCTCATGAGAAATAGGCAGTCGCGCAAATCATGAGTTTTTAATGCTCATTTCTACCCTTAAAACTAGGTTAGGATTTGAACCTGCATCATTAGTCAATTCATTATGGTTTCGCCTTTTTCTTATTCTTATCCCTTGCCATTAACTGAACTACATTATCACCTTCTAAGCCAACCTTAGCATAACCTTTCAACACTCAGTGCTATTACCGCGCTTCATCCTTCGAGTGTTCCTTTCTTCGGCCTTTTTTGTCCTTTTCACCTTAGGAACCTTATATGAAATCTTTGGTCGAAACTTCCACTAAGCGAGATGAGATATCTTCAAAATCAAGCAATCAAGTCCGATACTACATCAACTCCATCTGCCGGGGGGAGGGGGGCTTCATTACTGGTCCACACAAATAATCATAGGCTCCAAGTGTACCTTGATAAGGACTTCATTACGAGTCCTTATAGAGATCGTGGGCTTTAGACCCATACGAGATCCTAAGTATTCAGGGGCTCACTTAGGTTCGTAGCAAAATAAAATCGAAGATCTATTCTATAACACATTTCGAGTCAAATATAATCATGGATCATCCTTAGGGGCTTTCCATTTCTTCTCTTTCGAGATTATTTATTTGGTGAAAGAAAAATTGAGCTTGTAAAGGACGACAAAGCATCGTATCATATTATATCATATGCGTTAGTGTCATACCTCTACATTAGTAGCATATATCTGCATTTGCATTACATATCTACATCATACAAATATTGTGTTAAGCATTGCATACATCCTTCATCCTTGGTCATAACATCCTAACAATAGTCATGAGTCACACACATCAATCTAGACATACACACACATCTTATACACGTTCTACATTCTAGTGTCACACAGTTTCACATTTACACTATATCCTCATAGTTTAGGTCATCAATATGTCCTATTCCTTCTCGCTTTTTAACGAATGAGCTTTTTGTAAGTTACACTTTTCTCGCTATTGAGAGAATGAACTTTTCGTAAGTCATATTCCTTGCTTTTTAGCGAATGTACTTTTCGTAAATTATATTTATCACTATTTAGCGAATAAACTTTTCGCAAGTTATATTTCTCACTTTTTAGCGAATCAACTTTTCATATCTAATTCTTCTCGCTTTTGCGAAAAATGAGCTTTTCGCAAGCTATTCTCTTTCTCGCTTTTTAGCGGATGAGCTTTTATCTCTTGCCCTCGAGCGAATGAACTTTTTGTAAGTTATGATTTTATTAACTCGCTTTTAAGAGGAATTTTTTCTGGATACTCCTGTCTATCTGCATGTTTGTATTTCTTGCATTCTATAGGTATGAAGACATCGACAACGATAAATTTGGCGACCAAGACAACATTAAAATCAGCGTTAATATGGTTCGTATTACTGAAGACAACAACAGTGGTCATCGCTAGTCTTCAGCGAAGTATATCCATGGAGCGAGATGTAGCTTTATACCGTCGTTAGTCGACTAATAGCCCACATACAGCCTTGGAGCAAGTTCAAGCTCTATACTAACACGAACAGAGCATAGCTCATGATATCCTTTTCACATATCCTTTCATTTTGCAAACTTATGCTTGTTTTCCAAATGCCTTTCATACATATTTGTTTCCACAAACCTATGCTTGTTTTACAGGTATCGCTATCATCTCGCAAACTTGTGCTTGTCTTGTGAGTTGATACTTTTCATATATGTTTGTTTCTACAAACTTGTGCTTGTTTTGCAGGTACCGATATTAAGAGAATGATCTTAGATTGAAGAGCATCTAGAATCATTCTCCATCCCAACAAGAAACCTTTGACTTTCAGTTTTACAAACCTTAGTGAAATTGGGGGCATTTGTAGACACATAATCGTGTCTCCCCATTTGAGTACTCTATATAAACTAATTTCCCGCTCTAATTGGTTCGGATCGAAGAAAGAATAAAAAACGAGCCTAAAATAAAAAATTTTAAGCCCAAAACCATATTCTTACCCGTTTTAATAATCCACCTTCAAAGATCTTTTGTATAACTAGTTTTACTATGCCCACTTTCTAAGAAATTTCTAAATAATATTATAAAAGCCCATATTCAAAAAAAAAAATTATAAATATTTTTAGGAAAGCCATTTTCTAAAACTCCTTTTTCTAAGCCTAGAATTAAACAATTATATTAATTAGTTATATTAATAAAATATCTCTTATTAAAAAAATGATCTTTCTCGAAAGTGTTTTTAAATATCTTTCTCCAAAGTGTTTTCAAATATATTTTCTAAAATCTTTTGAATAAAAATCTTTTAAAAACCTAATTGTTTTCAGTTAGCAATCGCTTCCAAAATAACTACACTATATAATCCTTCCCCCTCATAAAACACACGAAACAACCTTACGATCCCCACCGTCTAACCAATCGCTCGACCTTCTAATCCTCATTTACGGGTAATCATCCGACACTAGAGATGGTAATGGGTAGGATCTGGACAAGGTCTTCTAGGATCTAGATCCATATTCGATTTTTAGGTAAGGATCCAGATCCTACCCGGATCCATTGGGTAATAAGAATAAGGATCCAGATCCATATCCGTGTGGATCCTACGGATCTGGGTTCCAAACGGATCTGGGTTCCAAACGGATCCGGGTTCCAAACGGATCCTTGCCTATTTTCTTCAAACTACCCTAATTTTCACAATAAATAAAGATTTTAAATAATAAAGTCATCTAATATCAACCAAAAATTTCATTTAATTTCTAAAAAATAACCATCGCACCATTTATAACTATTTAATAATCAAAGTGTAGATTAATGAACTATTTCTAAAAGATTAACAATTATCAATTGATTTTTCCAACTCAATAGTCCAGTAAATTCGCACATTAATTAGAACAATAGTTCGAAATTCAAGCAAAAATCGGTTATTACATGTAATAACTAATATTATAATATTAAATTGTTGTATAATATGAGCACTATAAGAGGGGGGGGGGGTGAATTATAGTGAGAGAATAAGCTATACTTTTTGTGGAATTAAAAGTAAACTTGGGAACAAACAATGGGAACACGAGAGATTTTACGAGGAAAAACTTCCTAGGCCTAGTAGGAAGAACAACCTCGACCACAAGGGATTTTAAACAACTTTCCACTATAATAGGCCAAAACAACTCTGATTACAACCTATTACTTTTCTCTCGATCAACTTAAGTCACTCAACTCAAGTTCCCAACGAAGTTCCCAACTGACGTTTCTCTCAAACTTCACTCGAAGTTCCTTTCTCTTTCTCTTTCTCTTTCTCTTGCTTCACTCAAAGCTTTCTCACACTTACAAGAGTTCACTCAAACCCTTTTTCTCAAAAATACACTTTATAAAAAATGAAGAGTAATAAAATCGATTAATGTAAGTATGAATTCTCTTAAGGAAAGGCACTGACATTTAGATAACTTAGACAATTAACTAAGTCGACACTTGTTATAATAAAGTCAGACACAATTTTCTCAAATGAATTAGGCGCCTATTTATAGACATTAAGACAAGACATGTTTCCACTAACTTAGACCATTATCACATGTTCTCCATGATGTTTAATTAATTAATTAAATTAAATTAATTATTCCATGTCATGTAAGCATCCACTAATCCACTACTTCATTCATAGAAGCAGTAACAATTACGTGGTTTTGCAAACTTGGAGAATAATTAACTTATTTAATTTAATTAAATACTTGGAGGATAATTAACTTAGCCACTAAATCCACTAACTAATAAACTGTAGCAGTAAACTTTAGGCGTGTAACTAGAATTTAGGAAATAAATAAATAAAATCTTTAGCTAGTTTTTAGGAAAAATATCTTTTTCAAAATCTTTTATAAAAACCGGAAAACAGTTTTTTATATTAAAAATCCGAAACATTTTAAAAACCGGAAATATATATTTTCGAAAACTAAATCTTTTAAATAAAATATAAAAGATAAAATATATTTTTAAAAAGATAAATTTGAAAATCAGTTATTTTAAAATCAGAAAATCTTTTAAAATCTTTTCCTAACAAACTTAAACTAACTTCCTAAAATATGGATCTTAGTCAAATATCCCTAAAAACTCTAACAACTATATTGGGCACATCATACTTAGGCGCACAATATTAGTCACTTAGAAGTTCCTAAATTAGTTTTAAGTCTTGTTCCCTAATTTTAAGTCTTGTTCCTAAGCCTTGTTCCTATAGTGCCGGTCTGTTCCTTTCATGGGAACAGAACCAAGTTCCTTTGAGAATTCACCACGAACTTAATAAAGCTTTTACTCAACCTTAACAAGAAGATTAATAAACCCTAATGTATTCTAATCTTCATTCCATGCTTGATTCTTCATTTCTCGAACATCTTTACTTCGATCTTGATTAATTCTCCGCTTTAATCTTCAATCAAGTATTCTCTTAGCTCGAGCATGAATTACCTTGCAACAACATAAATAAAATATACTATGTCTTTTGTGGTTAGGTCATCTTCAAAACTCAAGGGTCAACAATTTCCCCCTTTTTGAAGATGCAACAAAAGGCATATACTAAAATAATACACATAAGTCATATAAAAATAATTTTAACAAAGTATGTAACCAAGTTAAATTAAGTATTATAGACTCGATTTTTATTTTGTAAAGTCGAAATATGAGAACATAATTCATGACAAAAAAATTTACTCTGATTTGCCTTATCTTTCCCCCTTTGGCATCTTCAAAAACATAGTCCACGATTTCAAAAAGATGAATATTATTCACTAAACACATACATCACCAAACTTGTAAGAAATAAGTTGGTTAGTATAAGCAAATAAAGCATTCAACTCTCAAAAACCGCAATCCAAGAATATTAGCCATTCATTTAGACGCACACATGCAAAAAGATCAAACTTAGAATTAAGCAAAATAAGTTCCATTGTAGCATGATTAAAGGAGAAGGATAGAAATATTAAACAAAGTTCATGTTCCCACACAAAATAAAACAAACTAATTAGAAAAGTTTATGATTTAGGAGAGGGAGGTTGTTCTACTTCTTCCACCACATCATGAAGCTTTGCCATCACTTCTTGATGATTTTCGGCCAATGTATCATTTCCCTTGAGCACAATGTCTTCCAACTTCAACAATCTAGAGTTCATTTGAAGGGAAGAAAGTTCACCAAGCCGAGCCATATTTCTTGTTGTATCCAAGGCTTTGTCAACTTTGCTCATGACCCCTTTTACCAACCCATTTAAATCCTTAGCTTCCGTAGCAAACTCCATCATTGCTTCCGAATGACCCATAACCAAGGAAAACAAAGAATCCAACTATCTAGCATGAGCTAGAGTATATGTAGAACCAATGGTAGGATTTTGAGAAGACGAGGGAGCTTGAGAAGGATTGGGTGCTTGTTTGTTCCTTAGGTTTGGGAAGCAGGTGTTGTTCCTCTAGAATGGGAACACCAACTGTTTCTTAGCTTTAGGAACAGAACAGGAGGGTTTTGAGGTAGAGGGAGGGATAGGATCATTTGTGGTGCTAGGGTAGAGGGTGAGGCAGATTTTTGTGGAGATGGAGGAAAAGGAGGATTGGTTTCCATGGGAACAGGAGTCGGTTCCCTAGAAGGAGGTAGGTTAGATTCATAATCTTCCCTATCAATCACCTTTACTTCATCTTCCTACAACTTTCTCGGCATCAAGAAAGGAAAATTAAGCACTTTCATATTTTGAACCCTTTGACTAGCTCTAGTGCTTTTCAAACCGGTTTCACCACCTCATCAACCACCTTCTTCCCTTTCTTTTAGTTCTTCTTTTTCTTTTTCAATTTTCTTTTCTTTTTGATTTTTCTTTTCTTTTTCTTTTTATTTTTTCTTTCTTCAACTTCTTTTTCTTCTTCTTCTTCTTCTTCTTTTCTTCATCATCCACATCATCATCCTCATCATCATCAAATTAGCCTCCCTTAATAACTTCTCCATTCACAACACAAACATTAAGTTATTCAAGGCACGCACATTCAACATATTTCCCGTGGACACACTATGGACTGAGTTCCCGAAATTTTCTTATTAACTTAAGTAGAATTTCGGTTACTAAGCTCCATAGCCAACAACAAATCCATTTTCAATGCAATGACTCAAAGTTGAATCATTAAAGAGGGAAAGTTTATGTGTTTGTGAGAGGCTAAACAATGAATGTAAATTAAATCCAACATGCTAACTTGAGCACGTTTTGAAAGACGAGGCAATAAAGCTTTCTTAAGATGTGAAAAAATTTTGTGATAAGGGGAAAGAAGATTATGATCAAGAAATGTTTTCCCTTTTGACCACCATACTTAACAATCAATTGATCAAAAGAAATGTCCGAAAATGGATATGAACCGTTGTTTCTTGAAATAAACATCGTTCCTCTCACGGGAACACCAAGCATTTACCCAAAATTTTAGCATTAAAATCTATTTGAGTTCCCTTCACCAAGGTGGAACAATTTCCTTCTTCATCCATGGAAAAGTTTTCACAAAATTCATCCATCAATTTAGGAATCAAACTATTTCCATAACATTTCACAAAAAGATTTTCCCAACCTTGAAACTTAATCATATTAAGCAATTGACGAAAGTTTACTCTTTTGCACCAAGAAACATCAATAAAAAGTCCATGCACATACCTAGTTGCCGTGGAATTTTTTCGAACAACGAGTTTGTTCCTCTCTCGGGAACATCTGATTCCCCCTCACTAGTTGCATGAGCTTCTTCAACCTCCATTTCAACCGATTTCTTCATTTTCTTCCTTTTCCTTAGAATTCTGATGAAGAATTGGGAGAAATATCCATGGGTGTTGGTGATTCAATTTTAAGGAGAAGGAGAGGGTTTTTCGGCTTTGTGGGAGGAGAGAGAGTGAGAAGTGTTTTTGGTAGTCATGTTTTGTGGATGAATTTTCGGTTTTATGAGAAGGAAGGAAAAAAAATTTGTTTTGTTTAAGGAAGAATAATAATATAAACCGTGTATTTACACGTTTTAGAAAAAAATCTTCTATTAAATAAAAAATCTTCAACTAACTTGAGAGATATAAGGAAAAATCAGATTTTTAGGAGAAAAAATCTGAACAAAATATTTTTGGTTTTTCGAATTTTAAAAAAAAAATCTAATAGCTGGGAAAACGTTTGGGAACAATGAATGGAAACAATGAAATTTTGCTACTTTGGAACTCCATTAATTCTTTTAATCCTTTGTCAACTTAAGGCATAGAATTGTCTATGAACAATAAGGGGAATATTATTGGACATTGGTGAGCAGTTTTCAGACATTTTTACTTATACATATGAAATAATCATATAAGAATTGTGATGTATTTAAGCAAATAAAACATCAAAATGCACATCCAGACATAATGCCAAAGAATTAACACAAAGGGGAATATGTGCAATCATTTCAATTGATTAAGCCAAGTTCAAGTCTCAATTTCTCAAACCTATCTCTATTTAAGGGCTTTGTCAAGATGTCTGCAATTTGACGTTCAGTCTCACAGAATTCCATTTTAATAAGACCCTTTTCAACATTATCTTTCAGAAAGTGATGCCTAATATGGATGTGTTTGACTCTTGAATGATGACGGGATCTTTAGAAATACTAATAGCACTAGTATTATCACAATAGATGGGAACACATTCAAAGTAGATTCCATAGTCACGTAGTTGTTGTTTTATCCATAGCATTTGGGAACAACATGCTGCTGCGCAACATATTCAGCCTCTGCTGTAGATAAAGCAACTGTGTTTTGCTTCTTGGTGCTCCAAGAAACTAAACTATGACTAAGGAACTGAACCATACCTGATGTACTCTTCTATTGACCAGATCTCCCATAGTCAGCATCCGCAAATCCTTTCAATTCAAAGGTATCACTTCGAATAGAATAGGCTTAAATCATCTGTTCCCTTGAGGTATCTTAGGATTCTCTTCACAGCTGTGAGATGAGATTCCTTTGGATTGGCTTGAAACCTTGCACATAACCTACACTGAAAGCAATATCAGGACGACTTGCAGTTAGATATAGTAATGAGCCAATCATACCTCGATATTGGTTTGATCCACACTTTTCCTATAGAATCTTCATCCAATCTGGTTGAGATTCCCATAGGTGTATGATTTACTTTGGATGCTTCCAAACCATACTTTTTCAATAGTTCCTTTATGTACTTTTGTTGATGGATGTAGATTCCTTCTTCTGTTTGCTTGATTTGCAACCCCAAGAAGAAGTTGAGCTCACCCATCATACTCATTTCAAATTCTTTACTCATGAGATTAGCAAAGTCCTTGCACAAAGATTCATTAGTGGCACCAAATATAATATCATCAACATATATTTGAACAACTAATAAATGTTTTCCTTTTGATTTTAAAAACAAGGTTCGATCCAATTTTCCTCTTTTAAACTCATTTTCAAGAAGGAACTTAGAAAGTCTTTCATACCATGCTCTTGGAGCTTGCTTTAACCCATAAAGAGCTTTGTCAAGCTTAAAGACATGATTAGGAAATTCTTTATTTTCAAAACCTGGAGGTTGTTCTACAAATACCTCCTCATTAAGATAACCATTTAGAAAAGCGCATTTTACATCCATTTGATACAATTTAAAACCCATGAAGGCAGCAAAAGCTATGAAGATTCTAATTGCTTCCAGTCTTGCAACTGGAGCAAAAGTTTCTTCATAATCAATGCCTTCCTGTTGATTGTATCCTTTCACAACTAACCTGGCCTTGTTTCTTTATAGTTCCGAACTCATCTAATTTGTTTCGAAACACCCACTTTAAACCAATAACCTTGTTATGTTTAGGCTTAGGTTCAAGGTGCCAAACTTTGTTTCTTTCAAATTGATGAAGTTCATCCTGCATTGCTACGATCCAATCAGCATCAGTGAGAGCTTCTTCATGATTCCTAGGTTCCAACATAGAAAGAAAAGCATGAAAAGCACAAAAGTTTTTCAATTGAGATCTCGTTTGAGTTCCCTTATTTATGTCACTGATTATTAGTTCCACAGGATGGGAACGATGAGTTTTCAAGGCTTTGGTTGGAAATCCTGGATGGAAACTTGGTTTCCTTGATCATCTTCATTTCCCTGTACTTGGGAACCAGGTTCAACAATAGTGGATTCATTCACTAGTGCATCATCACTTAGTTCCTCTTCTTCCTCATTGGGAACAGGAACAGGAGTTGTTCCCTTGGCTTTGTTCCCATGACTTCGTCTTCCAAAGTCTCATCAATAAGACTTAGATCTTTTGTCAATCCTATTTCGAAGTCATCTTCAACCTGTGTGCTTGCATCAAATTTATCTGTTTCATCAAAAATAACATGCACACTTTCTTCTACACACATAGACCTTTTATTATACACTCTATAAGCCTTGCTACTAGAAGAATATCCTAAGAATACAGCTTCTTCACTTCTAGCATCAAATTTTCCAATATTTTGTTTCCCATTATTATGAACAAAACATTTACATCCAAATGTTCTGAAATATGTAATATTGGGCTTTTTACCAAAATACATCTCAAGGGTTTTATTTAATAAAGGTCTTACCATGGCTCGATTTATAATGTGACAAGCAGTATTCACAGCTTCTGCCCAAAAGTTTTTAGGAGGACCACTAGCTATCAGCATAGTCCTAGCCATCTTCTTCTAGTGTTCTATTCTTCCTTTCAACAACACCATTTTGTTGAGGTGTTCTAGGGGTGAGAAATTGTGATCTAATCCTGTTGTCTCTGCTAAAGTCATCGAACTTAAAATTTTCAAACTCTTTCCATGGTCGGATCTAAGGTGAAGTAACTTATGACCACTCAAATTTTGACTTTCTTTGCAAAGACAAGGAACTCATCATAAGTCTCGTCCTTGCTAGAAAGAAAAATAACCCAAGTAAATCTAGAGAAGTCATCTACAATTACTAACACATATTTCTTTCCACTCCTACTTTGTATCCTCATAGGTCCACATAAATCCATATGTATTAACTCTAAAGGTCTTGTGGTACTTACCACATTCTTGGACTTGAAAGAGGACCTAACATGCTTACCTTTTGCGCATGCACACACACATGATCTAAATGAAACTTAGTAGAGGGTAAACCTAAAACTAGTTCTTTAGAACGCAGTTTGTCAAGCAGGGAAAAGCTAGCATGACCTAGACGCTTGTGCCATAGAAATGAATCATCATCAATAACACTAAGGCATGTGAATTTGTTTTTGGGAACAAGGTTGAGATCCACAACATATGTGTTCCCTTTCCTTGTTCCTTCCAAAATGATATCCTTTGTGCTATTGTTGACAATCAAACATTTTTCACTATTAAACTTCATCACAAAATTGGGAAATACTTAACAAGTTATGCTTTAATCCATCAACTAGAAACACATTATCTATGAAATGTGACGATGACTTACCAACTTTACCCATGGCAACTATGTTACCTTTCTTGTTGTCACCAAAAGTCACACTTCCACTATTATAAGCTGAGAGTGAGAGAAATCTTGATTTATCTCCAGTCATATGCTTAGAACAACCACTGTCTAGGTACCATGTGTTGTTCCCCCTCACTCCAACCTGCAAGAAAACTAATTGTTAGAGTTAGGAACCCAATCTTTCTTGGGTTCATTTCCTTCAGAAACAATAGATTTCTTTTTCAAAATTACTCTACTTGTTTCCAAGTTCTCATTAATGCGACCAAGTCTTTTAGGACAAGAGTTCCTAAAATGACCAGTGTTCCCACAAAACATACAAACTTTATCACTTGGTAAATCAACTCTCTTTTTAGGTTTTTCAAATTTCTTTTTGTGATTAAAACCAAGACCTTCAGTTCGTTTTGTTTGAGGGTTCTTAATCCAGTTTGGAATAGGTAGCATTTTCTTTTCATTTCTCATTTGGTGCAGTTCCCCTACAAGTTCATTATTTTCAATTTCCAAAAATGAAACATGATGTGCAAATAGACAGCATGCATATTGGAATTCTTGCTGCTGCAAATAGACCTTCTATTAGGTATACGATGTGCAGATAGACTTCCTCACTGACTTAATGTCAAATGAACTTACTTCAGGAACAAATTCTTTTAGTTGTGATAACTCAAGACTTAACAAGTAGTTCTCATTTTTAAGATTTTCGAAATCCTCTTTTAATTTAAGATTTTTGTCAAACAACTCGAAAAATCTTTTCTCAATATCAATTCGAACACTTTTAAGCCAAGAGGTATGTTCCTTTGCAACTTAAAGCATGTTGACATTGTTTTAGTTTAATGTTTCATCTTTGCAATCATTTACAGTCAACAATAAACTCAAATAATTTTCTTTACTTAAAGAATTAAGCGAGTTTTGATGGTGTCTAGACTTGCCTCAAGAGATTCAATCTCTTCATCAGATTCGGAATTGTCACGAGCCATAAGACAGAAGTTTGCAGTCTCCTCATTTGGTTGAGGATCATCTTCTTCTCGGAGTCAGAGTCTCCCCATGCAGCAACCATAGCTTTCTGTCAGATCGAGTATAGGAGTTTTTGTATTCCTTGTTCCTATCTCTGCTTCGTTCCCTTCCTTTGCCTTTTTCTTGTTCCCATTGGGGACAATCTTGATGAAGTGCTCAGAACTGCCACACTTATGACAAACAAGTTTGTTAGAATATTTCTTATTCTTACCTTTGTAATCTCCTTCTTCATGTTCCTAAACATTCTTTTGAATTTTCGGACCATGAGAGCGGATTCTTCTTCATCAGTTTCTGAGTCTTCATCAGCTTTTAAGGCAATCGATTTTTGCTTGGACATGTCTCCATTCTCATTGTCCAATTGCAACTCATGAGTCATGAGGGAACCAGCAAGTTGTTCCAAATTGAACTTAGTAAAGTCCTTAGTTTCCTGTAAGGCAGTTACCTTAGCCATCCAACGATCCCTAGGAAGGCTCCTTAGGACCTTTCTACCTGTTCCTCAGATGTAATCACTTTACCAAGAGATGTTAGCTCATTAATAATATTAGTAAAGCGTGTAAACATGTCTTGGATAGACTCTTTTGATTTCATTTGAAAAAGTTCATATTGGTTCATCAAAAGATCTATTTTTGATCTCTTAACTTCACTCGTACCTTCATGAGTGACTTCAAGAAGATCCCAAATTTGTTTTGCGGTTTTACATCCCATGACACGATTGTGTTCATGAGGTCCAAGACCACAATGAAGCAGTTTTATAGCAAGAGCATTAATTTCCATCTTTTCGAAATCAGCTTTATCAAAATCAGATATAGATTTAGGAATTACCTCATTCTTGTCATTAGTGGTAGTGACTTCAAAATCACCTACCTCTATGACTCTCCATACCTGGTAATTGTCGGCTTTGATAAAGATCTCCATTCTGTTCTTCCAGTAAGTGTAAAACTTACCATTGAACATTGGTGGCCTCTGCGTAGAGTACCCTTCTTCCAGTTTCTCTCTAGTATTCATATTTTTCAAGATCTTGAACTCAACAGGGTTTCCTGAATATTAGAGTTCCCGCTCTGATACCAATTGTTGTATAATATGAGCACTATAAGAGGGGGGGTGAATTATAGTGAGAGAATAAGCTATACTTTTTGCGGAATTAAAAGTAAACTTGGGAACAAACAATGGGAACACGAGAGATTTTACGAGGAAAAACTTCCTAGGCCTAGTAGGAAGAAACAACCTCGACCACAAGGGATTTTAAACAACTTTCCACTATAATAGGCCAAAACAACTCTGATTACAACCTATTACTTTTTCTCGATTCTCAACTTAAGTCACTCAACTCAAGTTCCCAACGACAGTTCCCAACAACTGACGTTTTCTCTCAAACTTCACTCGAAGTTCCTTTCTCTTTCTCTTTCTCTTGCTGCTTCACTCAAAGCTTTCTCACACTTACAAGAGTTCACTCAAACCCTTTTTCTCAAAAATACACTTTATAAAATAATGGAAGAGTAATAAACTCGATTAATGTAAGTATGAATTCTCTTAAGGAAAAGGCACTGACACTTTAGATACTTAGGACAAATTAACTAAGTCAGACACACTTTGGTGTGACTAATAAAAGTCAGACACAATTTTGCTCAAATGAATTAGGCGCCTATTTATAGACAATTAAGACAAGACATGTTCTCCACTAACTTAGACCATTATCACATGTTCTCCATGATGTTTAATTAATTAATTAAATTAAATTAATTATTCCATGTCATGTAAAGCATCCACTAATCCACTACTTCATTCATAGAAGCAGTAAACATTACGTGGTTTTTGAAAACTTGGAGAATAATTAAACTTATTTAATTAATTAAATACTTGGAGGATAATTAACTTAAGCCACTAAATCCACTAACTACATAAAACGTGTAGCAGTAAACTTTAGGCGTTGAATCTAGATTTTAGGAAATAAATAAATAAAAATACTTTAGCTAGTTTTTAGGAAAAAATCTTTTTCAAAATCTTTTATAAAACCGGAAAACAGTTTTTAAATTTAAAAATCCGAAACATTTTAAAAACCGGAAAATATAATTTTCGAAAACTAAATCTTTTAAATAAAATATAAAAGATAAAATATATATTTTAAAAAGATAATATTTGAAAATCAGTTTAATTTAAAATCAGAAAATCTTTTTAAAATCTTTTCCTAACAAACTTAAACTAACTTCCTAAAATAATGGATCTTAGTCAAAATATCCCTAAAAACTCTAACAACTATATTGGGCATAGGCGCACAATATTAGTCACTTAGAAGTTCCTAAATTAGTTTTAAGTCTTGTTCCCTAATTTTAAGTCTTGTTCCTTAGCCTTGTTCCTATAGTGCCAGGTCTGTTCCTTTCATGGGAACAGAACCAAGTTCCTTTGAGAATTCACCACGAACTTAATAAAGCTTTTACTCAACCTTAACAAGAAGATTAATAAATACCCTAATGTATTCTAATCTTCATTCCATGCTTGATTCTTCATCTCTTGAACATCTTTACTTCGATCTTGATTAATTCTCCGCTTTAATCTTCAATCAAGTATTCTCTTAGCTCGAGCATGAATTACCTTGCAACAACATAAATAAAATATACTATGTCTTTTGTGGTTAGGTCATCTTCAAAACTCAAGGGTCAACAGAAGTCTAAACACAAGCTCTCCACTGTTCCCAGACACCCAATGATGCATCATATTCAGACCTGAAATGGTTGAACCTTTATTGATCCTAAACGACTGCTCACCAAATGGTCATCACAGGATCAATAAGGTACAACCATGATCGACACACAGAAAAACACATGATCAACAAAAGTATTACATAGTAGATAAGAACATAAAATATAACATGATACCAGTAAACATTAAACCAGAGATAAATAATAACATAACGAAATAACAGACTCACTATACTGAACTTGGCTCCACAACCAATAGATTAATTATAATTAAATTGAATAGTCAATGGATAGAGTTATCCAAACCAAACCATGTCTACATATTAGAAGACGAACTACGAGGGCGACTTCGTACTCCCACAACCAACGATATTGAGGTATTAAATAAATAAAATAGAACATGATGATCAATCCGGCCCCAACAAAAGTCATGAGTTACCACCATAAGTCTAAAACTTATTGCTATTCACTTGCCACTTTAAGTATTAATAATTTTTTTTTTTGTGACTCTCAAAATAAGACAAGCAACATAATTATCATTGATACACAAAATTTTCAATTTTATTTTAGGATTAAATATGGTGATCAACAACTCAAAATAATCCAAGAATAATTCCATTTGTTAATTAATAACCAACCAACCTTTATTTATTGACTTAAATCAATAACCAACCAACTTATTAATAGGTGAATATCCAACTTTACGAAACAAGGCCCACAACCTTTATAAAGTAAAATATAATGATAATCCAAGGGAACAACATTCATGATCCAATAAATAATATAGCTATTAATCTATCATGTGAATTAACAGAAGAAACGTTCCCAACCCACATGCTTGCATTAATCATCCATACAAACATATAATATTCACCACAGGTAACATGCATCACACAACAGCATAAAACATGCAAATTCACTTGAATATAAGCCACATAAAAACTGTAAAAAGTCCCCTATACATGATACTACGTTAATATGGGCAGCTATGCCGCCATAAACAGCATCTAGAGGATGCAAAGGTCTCACCACCTAATCCCAATTGAATCTCTTTAGTCTGCCCTTGCTCAAACCTCTAAGCTTTCAGCTCTTCAGTTGCTATAACCTCACAACCTCAAGTGCAAATCTAGACAATGCTATGAACTTGCTATAATACTCAAAAATGGATACTCCTTATCCTAAGGTTTATGAACTTTGGATCCTTTTGTTTCCTCATAAAAGCAAGGTGAAAATTCTCTCTTAAAGCAACAGTAAAAGAATCCCAATTAAAACCTTCCACAACACTACTCCTATTTCCATTTTTCTTCCACCATAAATTAGCTTCATCCTTCAAATACAACACAACCTAATCCACTTTTATTGCCTCAGGACAGTTCACAGCCCCAAAAATCTTATCGAACTTCCTAATCTAGCTCTCTAAGAACGTAGGTTCAGCTTATCCCTTAAAGAACTCCTGCTTAATCTTAGCTTAACTCTCAAACATATCCACCGCAGGATCAGGAAGCTCAGCCCTTTCTTGAGTTAGTTTCTTAGCCAAAAGGCGAATAGCATAGACTAAAGCGGTATCGTTGTTCACCATTTTACTTTGCGACTTGAAATTTAACGTAGGTCTACTTTAGGTTTCGATTCACAACTACTTGAGATTTACTATGAAGGCATCAATTCGATCTAATCATACAAGATCACATCAATATAAAATTCGTTCTATGGAATTATAATAGCGCTATGTTCAATCACTATAAACCATGACAATCATATATTCACTCATGTATAAATATTCACATCAACAATCACATAAGGATCAAATGAAAACAATCACAATAATTAAATAAAATATTTCCCCTTTCACTTACTAAATTACTTCTTACTCAACTTGAATAACTAAATAGTTACTTTTATTCCTCAAAACGATATCAATCATATTTTTCCAATCCAAAATGACCAAACTTATTCCTCAACAAAATAAAGATGCTAAAGAAAGATATTTAAACTATTGTATTTTAGCTACTTATTCAACTAAGTAATCTTGGAACATGAATAAATATTCTATGGAGTAACATCATCATTCCTATCATTATTTTCTTTGTATTTCTCTAGAGTAAACATTTCATATTCAAAATCTTCGATGTCTTTACTATCATAATAATAATTACTTGGCTTTTTAGTTCTCTAGTAGATCTTTGAATCCTTTTGTGTTGAGGTCCATCCTCTTCCAACTCTGAATCACTATCACTACCCACATAAGATCTCCAAGTAGCATTGTAAATGTCCTTTTGGGTTTGCCCTTTAGCACGATTAAACTCTTGAATGACCTCATCATCACTATTAGGGATGCCTACTTTCAAGACACACCACATAACAAAGGCTAAACTTATGTAGCTTTCACTATCAGACTCCACGTCATACTCATCATCACTAAGCACGATAGGGTTATAGTAGCTTCCTACTTGGGCAGCTTCACTATCAGTCATGCCTAAAGGTCCGTTTACAGTTGAACACGACATCTATAATAAGTGTCATAATACTCTCACTTACCATTATCCCCAACAATAATAAGCAAGAATAAATAAATAATTTAAAGCAGGGATTAACATCAAACAATTAAGTAGGGAAGAAAAACACTGAACATGCTAAACAAAACATTTAAATGTCGACATATAATATTTATATCCTATATATATGTCCTTCCCGTTCTACCGATCTCTGACAAAATTAATAAAGTAGATAAAATAAAACTAAGAGTACCAAAAATAAACAACTAAAATTAAATTAATAATTTCCGAAAAATAGGAAAAATAAAAAATTAACGGATAATTTTTTTTTTAATAAACGTACCTCTATTATATAAACTACCTTTTTCCCACACAACATAGAGAATTACCAAAGTATTATCGCCTACGTGATAACATATTTGGCTTATTCAT
Organism: Beta vulgaris subsp. vulgaris; assembly: GCF_026745355.1. Taxonomy (NCBI): domain Eukaryota; kingdom Viridiplantae; phylum Streptophyta; class Magnoliopsida; order Caryophyllales; family Amaranthaceae; genus Beta; species Beta vulgaris. The sequence goes on along the minus strand of NC_079210.1, from coordinate 19,514,891 downwards.
TTGCATCAGAAATGAATAAATAAATATGAAAGCATAAATAAACTTAGCGAACCACAAAGTTAACTCCAAAACCAAACCATAGCCAAACCAACTTAAAAGTCAAACCACAAGATATTAACCAAAAGTTTTTGAGTATAAAGGAAGTCTAAATAGGAGCTCTTCATTGTTCCCATACACTTAATGATACATCATCTTCAGACCTAGAATGGTGCTTTATTGATCCTAAACGATTGTTCACCAAATGGGATCAATAGGGCACAACCATGACTGACACACAAAAAAACACGTAATCGTAAACCTGACATGATACTAATCAACATTAAATAAGAAATAAATAATAGCATAACAAAATAACAGACTCACTATACTAATCTTGACTCCACAACCAATAGATTAGTTAGAATTAAATTGACTAGCAATTAGATAGAGTTGTCCAAACCAAACTATTTCTTCAATTTAGAAGATGAAATACGAGAGCGACTCCATACTCCTACGACCACTGATATCGATATATTAATTAGATTAAATAGAACCCATTAATCAAATTATCCTCAAGAAAAGTCATGGGTACCACAATATACTCCAACTCATACTAGTCCAACACTTCAGACATGCACAAGTCTAAAACTTATTGCTATTCACTTTCGACTTTATTTTTAATAAATTATTTATTTGTTATGACTCATAAAATAAGACAACCAACATATATATCATGAATACACAAATCCCCATTTTTATCTTAGGATTGAATATGGTGATCAACAACTGAAATAATAAGAATAATCCCATTCGCTAAAAATAACCATCCAACGTTTATTTGTTAACTTAAATCAACAAGCAACCAACCTGTCAATAGGTGAATATCCAACTTTACCAAACAAGGTCCACATTCTTTATAAAGTAAAATATAATAATAATTCAAAGGAACAATATGATACAATTCATTATCCAATAAATTAAATATTTATTAATCCCTCATGTGAATTATTAAAAATAAATGATCCCAGCCCACATGTTTTCATCAATCATCCATACAAACATATAATATTCATCACAGACAACATGCTTCACACAACAGCATAAAACATACAAATCCACTTGAATGTAGGCCATACATGAACTATAGAAAGTTTCCTATACATAATACTATATCAATCCTAATCTTAGGACATGAAACTAGTATAATAACACATAGGTATGTCTGTACCTTGTGTAGACAATATGAGAGGCCACTTTCTCAACCTTAGAAATCACTCAAAGAAAAGTCTCTACGTATCAAATACCAAACATCCCAGTATTAATACTCTAATAAAATGAGAACAACTTTAAAATATTTTAGACGCTCTTAAAAAGGTTTTAAAACTCTCTTAATCATTAAAACTTCAACCTTTAGAACTCCTTAATATAGTATTACCATTCTATTCATTAAAAATCCTTAAAAATTAATACTTTAATATTAAAAAATCCATGATAATTATGCTAATAAAAATTCTATCAACAAATAACATCTTTTAAACTTGCTTTCACATAGTTATAAAGATTGAAGAACTCAATTTCATTATCTTTACTATCTCTATGCTAACATTTCTTGTTAGGATCTTCAAGTTGCTACCATTGCTTGGTTGTTTATTTGGTTTGCTAGAAATAGTATCTCTTTCCGAGAAGAAAGTTTTTCTCCTCGAAAGGTGTGTGAAATGGTGAAAGCCTTTCTTCATTCTATTAGTGAAGAGCCTAGTCTCTGCCTTCAGACATGTACTAGTCATGGTTTGCCGCGCACAAGTATGGAGAGTCGTAAGAATGTTGTGTGATCTGCGCCTAATGATGATTTTTTCATGTTGAATTTTGATGGTTCAAAGTTGTAAGATGGTCAAGCATCTTTTAGTTCTGTCATTAGAAATTCTTCTGGTGTAGTGGTGCTATGTGGAGCAAAGTCATTGGATCCTTCTCAGTCTATCATAGTGGCGGAAGCTTGGGCTCTTAGGGAAGACATTAGGGGTGCTATCTCCCTTGGTGTTAAAAAATTAATGGTGAAAGGTGATAATTTGGCTGTTATCCAGTCCATTAAACGAGTTTGGAAGATTTCTTGGTCTATCTCCTCTCTTATTGAAGACTCGGAGCAAGAGTTGAAAGCTTTTGAAGAGGTTCAGTTCAACCATATCTTGAGGGAAGCTAATGCTGCTGTAGATTGAATGGCGCACCGCGGGCATGCAACACATAACCTTACTTACTAGTTTGAAATTTCTGATGTGTCGTTTTCTCTGATCTTCGAAAGGATGCTTTAGGGTGGCCCTTGTCTTGGGATCCTCCCTAGTTTGTTTTTCCGGCTTAAAAAAAAACTATAGCATAATACTATAGTTATAACTCTTAAAAACATTAAAAATCCATGTTTTCATGCTCAAAACCTAAATTAAACATATAAATCAAATCTGAAATTTATTTACTCTACGAAATTAATTATATAATCAGAAACTGATATTAAAATAGTTAAAGATACAAACTTGAATTATTAAACCATCAAAACAATACTTAAACATCAAACTAATCATGAAAATAATATACAGGGAGGAAGAGAAAAACCAAGAAGGAGAAGAGACACACGGCAGCCGAGGGGGAGGATGGCGGCAAGGACCGATGGCTGACGACGGTGAGTGAACCGAGGGAGAGTGAGAAAAAGTCAGGGTCAGGGAGAGGAAGAAGAGAGAGAACCGAGTGGGGAGAGAGAATCAAAATTAGGGTGTAGTTTTGTGTGGGATTTTTTGGGCTATCATGGGTTTATATAGTTTTACAAAACTTCATTATGGGCTTAGGGAAGTGTGCTTTTGACTTTTAAATTTGGTTGATTGGTTTATTGAGTTGAATTGAGCTCCTCTAACCATCTTTTAATATCTTTTATGCTTCAACTCAAGCTAATTAAATTCTGAAATAACTTTTAAAGTATGACCCAATAAAATATTTGATTGTTTAAAAAATATTAAATAATGCTTTGACTTTATTAATAGTCAACACTCTAAGAAATTAATTATTTTAATAAAAAAACATATATAAATATACTATAAATATATTTATAAAATTGTGGGGAATTACGGTAAATGGTGAACCTATAAACTAATTTTTTCGAACTGTTGGGCTACGCCAAGGAGATCCCTTATCTCTTTTTTGCTCTCAACCTTGCTTTCTAAGGAGAAAGAAAATGCAAAGCTACCTCTTACCTAACAATGGGACTCTTGGGTGTATTATGAGTGTATCTCCATATAGACACTTTGCTAAGTGTCTCTTGGAGGAGAAACCATTTGGCATAAAAAAAGAATTGGCTCTCCAATTTGTGGGACCCATGAACCAAAATATAAAACTCTATGTGAGGTGTGCAAATTGATGCGCAAAATTTTGTCATTTTCTACAACCAATCATATGGTGACGCATTGCACAAACTAATACAATTACTAAAGTTCTCAATTCTTCTTGCAATAGTTTAATGATCTTTTTTTAATATCAAAAGATCTAGTGATGATTTATTTTTCTTTGTCTATAAAATGAGCCTTATATTGGATATATTTCATACCCAATTTATTATCTTTTTCATATCCCTTCAATGTGGTACAAACATATTGCAAATTTGTATTTTAATTTAGATACTATATGTTCAGTTTCCATTTCAAGCGTTTTTATCGAATTAAATATTACCATTCAACATTATTATTCTTTTTGATTTACTTAAATAATTTTATTCATATAACTTCAATCATAATAAGAAATGAGTTTCATTTATTGACATAAGGACAACCAAATGATGAAAATTTGAACGAAAAGCTCTTTTTAAAGACATCTGTTATTGTTGGGTGTCTTTTTAAAGAGTTCTATTATTGTTGGTTTTTCTTGAGAATAGTTTGAGAAGAAAGAGATGGTGGAGTGGTCATCGGAGAGTCATGTATCATCGTACATGTTGTTATGAGAAAATAAAAGGACTGGAACAATATATAGGCTATGAAATTTCCAAAATTACTAGTATGTAAACTCCAAAGAAGTAAATCTGAACAAAAATAAAGTCTAGTCGAATTCTAATTCTCATACACAAGGGAATCTGCAAAGTAAACTAATAAAATCATGACAATGGCTAGATCTAGTAAGAGGGGTGAAAATGCTAGGATTTTAATTTCTATAGGAGTATAGGGTTTCTAATACAAAGGGAGAACCAATCTATGGAATCGTTAAGCATTTGAATACGTTTAAACACTACCTTCCCATTAAAACCCTTGTTCCCAAAAAACAAATAAGCCAAAAAGTAAAGAAGTAATCTATTTACCAAAGTGAAATTCGTTTTAATAGCTTTTAGTTAGAGAATTTTTTCCCTAGATATTGTCAAAGGGAGTTTTAATTCCCACTATGGATCAAAATTAAACTTATTTCCCTCCATACAGTCCACGTAAGACAGCACACATCAACTTCCCAAATAGATTTTTTATGGCAGCATTCTGACTTCGTGTTCATGTTAGAAGCAAGATGTCACATACAAAATCGATGATACCTTTATGACGATCAAAGATGACACACAAACCCTTTATATAAGTGACAAAACATCTAATGCAAGCTAGAAACCAAGACCACGAGTCCTTGCTTTCATCCTCCACAATAGCAAAAGTAATTGGGAAAAGCTGAAATATTAGCATTTGTGCCTATAGAAAAAAAAAATGTACCTTTGTAGTTCATGTAAAAGTGAGTACCATCTATGGTGATAAGGGGACGATTGTGACGGATCGGTAATGGAGTGTTTAAAGGCCCAGAATATTCTGCTAAAGATGTATGCAAACGGATCTTGTGTCATGATCGTACACCAGTCCACAATAGTGCCTCGATCGAACTCTTTCATCACTTGCAAGTACCTAGGTAACTCTTCAAAAGCTTCCCCATCACCATCAATTTTTGTTATTCCCTTTTGTTTGGCTAACCAAGATCACATGTATGTTATTGAAAAATGATACTAGTCCTTCACAAAAGTCAAAACGAGCTGAACTTTGAATGCAAGATCGACCCTAATGATATCCTCGATGAGATGGGTAACGATATCCGAGGAAATGAGAGGATGGTATCCATATCTGATGTGGGGAGACAAACTAGGAGAACTAAACTCATTCATGTACTAGCAGGAGAATCTTTTAGAGGAAAGGCTGAATCGGATTCTGCTGGGACATCTTTGCTAAACTTTCCTGAAACTGAGACTTCTTGAGCTCACTCGGGATTGTTCCGAAGCCTTTCGCCTTAAAGGCTGAAAATTCGTGTAAAAGTTGGTAGTTCTACAGAAGGCTCGACCAAAGAAGTCACAAACACCGGTAAAAAAGATGGATGGGTGGCCTGAACCAGGGTTGCAGGTTAGCTAAGTTTAGCATTATTGAGTAGTTTGAGGGTAATCCCTTGCTTCTCATTGCAAAAAAATTTCAATCTGACAACATGCTAGTAAATGATCCAAATTGCGTACTAGGAGCCGAAGCTAATACTTCCATGTTACACTAAAATTGTGGGGGCATTACAGTAAATGGTGAACCTACAAACTATTTTTTTCGAATTGTTAGGCTACGCCAAGGAGACCCCTTATCCCTTTTTTGTTTATCTTATGCATGATATTTATGGTGTGTAGGTTAAAATAAGAACGGGGTGATACGACTATTAAGGGTATAACAGTTAGTCGGCGTGCTCTTGAAATTACTTATTTATTTTTTCTTATCATGCGTTGTTATTTTTCGAAGCATCTTTAGTTTCATGCCGAACTTTGCGAGCTATTCTTGATGAATTTTGAACCATTAGTTTTGAAAAATCCTATATGTTAAATTCAGTCGTAATACACCCTGAAGATTCGTCTATTTCATGCGTAAACCACTAAGGGTTCCTAGTAAGATAAGGTTGACGTGTAGGTGGGTTGTCCAATGGAAGTGGATGGTAGGCATACAATGGTATTCCATAGTTGACTTGATAAGCTAGCTAGGTGTATCTCTTCCTGGCAATTCTCATAACTGCCTCAGGTTGAGCACCTGAGTATGATTCACTCAGTCTTCGCAGCAATGCTTTCACAACCTATGGTGGTTTATCTACTACCTCATAAGTATTAAAGCGAATCTCCTCGATGTGTCTTCAATTTTGGTGGGGAGGCTGCAAGGATAATAAAAACTATATATTGGAGAAATATGAGTTATTGGTTAAGCATAAACATAAAGGTGGGTGAGGGTCTACAAGATATGCACGAGGTTAATATAGCGTTTGTTTACAAGTAAGCCTATTCATTTCCATCCTCATAACCTATTCTTATGATTTGTCCATGCCTATATATGGGGGTTCTCCAACTACACTGTCCAATCATTCTAAAAGGATCAGATTTTGTTCTTGGAGTATGAGAAGCATGACCAAAGATGTGGGTGTTATGAGTGGTGGCATTGCTAGTGTGATTAATTATGGGAAGTCCACGTTAATTTTACAACATAAGTATTGGGTGTGGTGCACTCTTCAAAATTGGAAATTGATATGGGTACAAATCCAACTATAGGGGGACAGACTTAATCCAAAATAAGGTGTGGTGTGCTCAGCTAATTTGAAAATAGTTTGACTCAATTACCGCTAGACATATTTTAGCATTTCACCTTAGGAGTGACCTCTGCCCGGATCGTGATTATTGGAACTGTTCAGGCAATAGTGATTACTCTATAAAATCTCGGATATTGGTGGGTGTAGTGTCATGGGAATCATCATGTACACATATTTTAGAAATCTTTTGGGGGGTTGGAATTATTGCCATGATGGAAGCTCGTTGTTTGGACTTTGGAGAACGCTAAATCGCGTAATTCCAACAAGTTAAGAGTTAGCCAAGAGAGATGTCCAAGTTGATTCTAGGTTTAATGTTAGCTGCAACACTATTGAGACCCCATAACATCTTTTCCATGGATTGCCTAATTGTGGCCTATGTGTGGAAGGCTTACCCTTTGGGCATGCAGTTACCTTATCCTTGTAAGCTCCTTTGGTACGTAATTTTCTGTCTTATTTCTTGCTTTGTGCAGTCACATGCCCATGAACCAAACTCAATTGACGCTTCAGTTTAATGCTACCTTATGGAGTATTTGGTGTCGTCAGAATGATGTGTTGTTTAGGCATGTGCTAGTTAATCCAGTTACTATTTTAAAACTAATTGACGAAAATAGAAGAGAGGATATTAGAGTTTCCATGGCCTGCTATTCTCCTCCCTTTCATCTTATGTAGTTATCCAGAAGGCAAAGCCTCTTAGTTGGACTTGAGGGTTTCCAGCTTTGTCACCAGCTGTGATTAAAGTGGATGGCGCATGGAAATGCACGAAGCATTTTAGAACTAGACGGCGGCGATTAGTTGGAGTATGTGGTGGAATCATGAAGTCATAGATGGAGCCTATGAAGTTCTTGCTGATGATCCATTGCTAGTTGAACTCTTAGCTATGATGCAAGGTCTAAGTATAATACGATGTAAGACAACTAGGGGTATTGTTTAAATATACTCGTGTATGGTCATCCAAGCTATCCTACATCCAGCAACGACAAAGATTGCTTACCAGCCAATACTCCATGGATAAATTTAAGCTGGCTACGGCAAGCACAATTTATTTGCATGACTAAAGTTTCTTGTGTGTGTGATTCTATGGCTCATACTCTTTCTAGTAAAACAAGAAAATGACCTTAGTTTTAGTTATGTTTTTGTGTTGGTTGTGATTCCTCGTTGCCAAAAAAACATTTACAACTTGTTTTGTAGAAATGATTTGGAAGGAAAAGAAAGGAAGTATAAGGAAATTTGTTAGTTTCCAATGTTTGGTTCAAAAAAAAATTTGTAAGTGAAAGGAAATGGAATGAATTGGAAGTGAATTGGAAGGAAAGACTCTTTAATAAATTTCACTTTTCTTTCATTCCAAAAATGAGGGACTTTGGTAGGAAAGAGAAAATTTAAACCAAACCTGAGAAGTTAAGGTTTTTTTCCTTTCTCTTACCTTCCTTTCTTTTCTTTTCTTTTCCTTCCCTAAAAATAAATAAACCAAATAAGATTTGATGGAATTGGGAGGCTAATTGGCTAGTGGATGGGATTTTTTTTTTATCTTTCTGTCGTTCTTCCCCTAACATTTGTTTCTCAATCTCCTCGCATGTGTCTCCCCTCCCCTTGATTTTACTCATTACCCTTCTTTTTATCCAGATTTCATTCCACCAATTTGATTACTCTACAACTAGTGATGTAAGATGAAAAACAAGTCGAAAAGCTTTGAAGTATGTGAAGGATTGGTTTAATGAGAGCTTGAAGAAGGTAGAATCATCACTCGGTATGGATTAATCCCTTTGATTATCTACATCCATATGAATTTTGAGCCGAAGCCTAAATTTATCTGCTTTTCTCATCTTTTTAAATTTAGTGTGATGTGTTTCTTACCTTATTTTTGTTTTTTAAGATTGTTTCATCTTTTTTCTGTCTTTTCTAAGCTTGTTATCTTGGTATGTTTAGACTGATGAATCACGATTATTAATTTTTAACAAGAGAAATTAAAGTATGACCAAAGACAGATAAATAGGCTAAGAGCAAGGAGAAAGATAAGAGAGGAGAAAGGATAACCCAACCATATATTTTTTTCTTTTATTTAGATGTTTGCTATCATGGTATGTTTATAATGATATATCACGACTATATATTATTAGTTTCCCAGAGCATGTACAATGGTGCTCTCAACCTTGCTTTCTAAGGAGAAAAAAAATGCAGAGCTACCTCTTACATAATAATGGGACTCTTGGGTGTATTATGAGTGTATCTTCATATAGACACTTTGCTGAGTGTCTCTTGGAGGAGAAACCATTTGGCATAAAAAAGAATTGGCTCTCCAATTGTGGGACCCATCAACCAAAATAACAAACTCTATGTGAGGTGTGCAAATTGGTGCGCTAAATTTTGTCATTTCTCCAACCAATCATATGGTGATGCGTTGCACAAACTAATACAAATACTAAAGTTTTATATTCTTCTTGCAATAGTTTAATGATCTTTTATTTAGTATAAAAAGATCTAGTAATGATTTATTTTTCTTTGTCTATAAAATGAGCCTTATATTGGATATATTTCATACCCAATTTAGTATCCTTTTCATATCCCGTCAATGTGGTATAAACATATCGCAAATTTGTATTTTAATTTAGATACTATATGTTATGTTTCCATTTCAGGCGTTTTTATCGTATCAAATATTAGCATTCAACATTATTATTCTTTTTAATTTACATAAATAATTTTATTCATATAACTTCAATCATAATATGAAATGAGTTTCATTTATTGACATAAGGACCACTAAATGATGAAAATTTGAACGAAAAGCTCTTTTTAATGAGTTATATTATTGTCGGGTGTCTTTTTAAAGAGTTTTATTATTGTTGGTTTTTCTTGAGAGTAGCTTGAGAAGAAAGAGAGAGAGAAAGAGAGGGTGGAGAGGTCATTGGAGAGTCATGTATCAATGTACATGCTGTTAAGAGAAAATAAAAGGACTCAAAAATATATAGGCTATGAGATTCCCAATATTGCTAGTATGTAAACTCCGAAATAGTAAATCTGAACAAAAAGAAAGTATAGTCGCATTGTAATTCTCATACACAAGGGAAGCTACAAATTAAACTAACAAAATCATGACAATGGCTAGATCTAGTAAGAGGGGTGAAAATGTTACGATTTTAATTTCTACATCCAAGCTATCCTACATCCAAGCTATTTTAATTTCTACGATTTTAATAGACTCATGTATGGTCGTCCAAGCTATCCTACATCCAGCAACGACAAAGATTGCATACCAGCCAATAGTCCATGGATAAATTTAAGTTGGCTACGGCAAGCACAATTTCTTTGCATGACTTATGTTTCTTGTGTGTGTGATTCTATGGCTCATACTCTTTCTAGTAAAACAAGAAAATGACCTTAGTTTTAGTTATGTTTTTGTGTTGGTTGTGATTCCTCGTTGCCAAAAAAACATTTACAATATGTTTTGTAGAAACGATTTGGAAGGAAAAGAAAGGAAGTACAAGGAAATTTGTTAGTTTTCAATGTTTGGTTCAAAAAAGAATTTGTAAGTGAAAGGAAATGGAATGAATTGGAAGTGAATTGGAAGGAAAGACTCTTTAATAAATTTCACTTTTCTTTCATCCCAAAAGAGAGGGACTTTGGTAGGAAAGAGAAAATTTAAACCTGAGAAGTTAAGGTTTTTTTCCTTTCTCTTCCCTTCCTTTCTTTTCTTTTCTTTTCCTTCACTAAAAATAAATAAACCAAATAAGATTTTATGGATTTGGGAGGCTAATTGGCTAATGGATGGGATTTTTTTTTCATCTTTTTGTCGTTCTTCCCCTACCATTTCTTTCTCACTCTCCTCGCCTGTGTCTCCCCTCCCCTTGATTTTACTCTTTACCCTTCTTTTCCAGATTTCATTCACCAATTTGATTACTCTGCAACTAGTGATGTAAGATGAAGAATAAGTCGAAAAACTTTGAAGTGTGTGAAGGATTGGTTTAATTAGAGCTTGAATAAGGTAGAATCATCACTCGGTATGGATTAATCCCTTTGATTATCTACATCCATATGAATTTTGAGCCGAAGCCTAAATTTATCTGCTTTTCTCATCTTTTAAAATTTAGTGTGATGTGTTTCTTACCTTATTTTTGTTTTTTAAGATTGTTCCGTCTTTTTTTCTTTCATTTATAAGCTTGTTATCGTGGTATGTTTAGACTTATAAATCACGATTATTAATTGTTAAGGAGAGAAAGTATGACCAAAGACAGATGAATAGGCTATGAGAAAGGAGAAAGATAAGAGAGGAGAAAGGATAACCAAACCATATTTTTTTTCTTTTATTTACATGTTTGCTATCATGATATGTTTATAGTGACATATCACGACTATATATTATTAGTTTCCCAGAGCATGTACAATGGTGCTCTCAACCTTGCTTTCTAAGGAGAAAAAAATGTTGAGCTACCTCTTACATAACAATGGGACTCTTGGGTGTATTATGAGTGTATCTCCATATAGACACTTTGCTGAGTGTCTCTTGGAGGAGAAACCATTTGGCATAAAAAAAGAATTGATTCTCCAATTTATGGGACCCATCAACCAAAATATCAAACTCTATGTGAGGTGTGCAAATTGGTGCACAAAATTTTGTCATTTGCTCCAACCAATCATATGGTGACGCGTTGCACAAACTAATACAATTACTAAAGTTTTCTATTCTTCTTGCAATAGTTTAATGAGCATTTTTTTAATATAAAAAGATCTAGTAATGATTTTTTTTTTTGTCTATAAAATGAGCCTTATATTGGATATGTTCATGCCCAATTTACTATCACTAGTGGAAAAATAAGGAAGGGCAACGCTAAAACAGGCCCTTAGGGCTGCGCTTTTTGATAGCAGCCCTTCACTTTTTAAGTAGGTGCTGCGCTTTTACCTAAAAAGCGCATCCCTTCAAGCTTAGAACGGCTGCGCTTTTTAGGTAAAAGCGCAGCCCTTCCTACCTAAAACAAAAATAAAAAAAAAAAATTTTGGACATTTTTTTACTCATATATTAATCTCACATTTTCTGGATTTTAACATTTGCATTAAACTTTAAAGTAAACCATCCAAATCCAAAAGGGGAATAGGAAATATGGTCCGGAAAACTAAAACTAAAACAGGAAATCAAAAAATGTTATCACATAGAGAATTCTACAATGCAACTAAACCCAAAACAAAAAAAAACGAACGAAACGAATATGAAAAAAACAAAGAACGAAAATGAAAAAAAGGAACAAAAACTAAAATACAGAAGAGAAAAAATTATAGATGTGAAAATACAAGAACATTAATCAAAACAAAGATTAAGAAATTATAGATCTGAAAAGTCAAAAACTGCCTCCAAACATTGACCTAATAATGTTTAAATACGTAAAACAAAACCCTAATACGTAATTAAGGAAATAATAAAATTCGAAAATACTTAAAATGCCTATTTCGAGCTTTAAACAAACTCGGGTGGCTTAAATAGCCTATACATCACGGCATAGCGGTGTGTTTGACTCGTTGGCCCGTTTCGCTTCCGAAAAGGTATCACAATAGGCAATCGGACTCCGTCGGCCCGATTAGTGCAAATCATTTCAGGCTTTTTGTCGCGTTTCTGGGAGTTTTTGAGATAGAAGAGAGGATGAGAGAGGAGGAAAAGGAAGGGAGGAGGGACGTGAGAGAGGAGAGAGAAGGAGGAAAAGGGAGGAGGGATGTGAGAGAGGAGAGAGAAGGAGGGATAATATTTGAAGCCCGCTTAATATTTGAAGCCCGCGAATTTATTATTTCAATTTTTTTAAGAAGGGTTGCGCTTGTTCTAAAAACGCAACCCTACATAACAGAAGGGATGCGCTTCTTCTAAAAACGCAGCCCTACATAACAGAAGGGATGCGCCTTTGAAGAAAAGTGCAGCCCTTCACTTAGTAGGGTTGCGCTTGTAGAAAAAGCGCAGCCCTTCTGAATGTAAAAAGGGCTGCGCTTTTTCTACAAGCGCAGCCCTACTAAGTGAAGGGTTGCGCTTTTCTTCAAAGGTGCAGCCCTTCTGTTATGTAGGGCTGCGCTTTTGAAGAAAAGCGCAGCCCTTCACTAGTAGGGCTGCGCTTGTAGAAAAAGCGCAGCCCTTCCTGCGCAGCCCTTCCTTTTTTTTCCCCTAGTGTATCTTTTTCATATCCTGTCAATGTGGTACAGATATATTGCAAATTTTTATTTTAATTTAGATACTACATGTTAAGTTTTCATTTCAGGCATTTTTATCGAATTAATATTAGCATTCAACATTATTATTCTTTTTAATTTACGTAAATAATTTTATTCATATAACTTCAATCATAGTATGAAATGAGTTTCATTTATTGACATAAGGACCACCAAATGAGGAAAATTTGAATGAAAAGTTCTTTTTAATGAGTTATATTATTGTTGGGTGTCTTTTTAAAGAGTTTTATTATTGTTGGTTTTTCTTGAGAGTAGCTTGAGAAGAAAAAGTGAGAGAAAGAGAGGGTGGAGAGGTCATTGGTTGTCATTCCAGGGAACTTATTAGTAAAACTGTTGAAAAATATTTGCTAGAATGGGGTCTCATCAACAGAGTTTTAACTGGAATGGTTGACATTGCTATTTCTAATGATCTAGCAACACAATACTTGAAAAAGATTTTTAACCTTTAGGATGGATGTGTGTTGAATGCTTAGTTTTTGCATATGAGATGTGCGGCACATATCTTGAACATAGTGGTTAAAGATGTTTTGAAAGATGTTGATGTTTCCATTTTGAAAGTTCGTGCTGCTGTGAAATATGTGAGGTCTTATCCTGCTAAGACTACAAAAGTTTAGGTCTTGTGATGATGAGGAAAATATAAAAAGGAAATGTGGTGTGTGTTTGGACATTGAAACAAGGTGAAATTCTACATTTTTTATGCTTAAGTTGGCTTTTATGTTTAGAAAAGCATTCAAAAATTTGAAAACTAAGTACACTCCTTATACTAGAGAGGTTAGGACGATAAGTGGGGCCCCGGATGATGAGGATTGGGACAAAGTTGCTTGTTTCTTGCCTTTTCTTGAACTTTTCTATGAAGCTACATTGACATTGTCGGGATCTCGGTATGTGACCGGTATACACTTGTGGAAGACATATATGATATTTTATATGAAATTTTTGATTATCTTAGTCATGAGGATGATCGGCTTAGGAGCATGGCAAGACAAATAAAGCTTAAATTTGACAGGTATCGATCAAATGTTAATAATGTTAATGTCTTGATGTTCATTGCTTTAGTTCTTGATCCTAGACACAAGTTAAACTATGTGGAGTACATTGTTCGTCGATCATATGACACTACTTCTTCTTTTATTTCAAATGATTATAAATGTTTTGGAATCTTTATTTGATTGTTATTCATCATCCGAACTCCAACTAAATAAACGGGTCAACTTCAACTGCTCAATCTTCTTAAATGTTACAAATATAATTTCTTCTTGAATGGTGACCGGAATACTAAGTCTTGTCATCTAGCTACAACCATTTAAAGAAATAAGAACTTAGAAAATGAAAATGGTATCTCTATTGATACACTTGATCAAGTCTCTACTTATCAAATGCTTTTAAAGAAATATTTTTGAGTAATAAGGACTGTCAATTTAATCAGGATAGTGATTTTGATTTACTTCAGCCTGTCATTTCGGAAGAGGAGAATAATAATTTAATTGCAAATGTTGAGGATGAAGAAATCAAAGCGGTAGTTTTTGACTTAGTTCGGGACAAATCCCAAGGCCCTTATGGATTCCCTCCTTATTTCTTTCAAAAGTATTGGGTCTAGTTGGTAATTCAATCATTCGAGCAGTAAAAGCTTTTTTCATTCTGGTTTTATTCTGTCATAAACTAATCACATTTTCATCTGTTTGATTCCCAAAATCCAAAATCCGTCTAATGCTAACCATTTTAGATCAATTAGCCTATGTTCGACCATTTATAAGATTATTTCAAAGGTTATTACTAATAGATTAAAAGTAGTCCTCATCCTCTCCAGGGAGCTTTTGTCCCGGAAAGCCTGATTTAAGATTATATTCTGATTGCACATGAAATTTTTCACTCCCTACGTAAAATGTCATATCAGGGAATATATTGTTATTAAATTGGATATGAATAAAGCCTATGATAGACTAAAATGATACTTTATCTTCATTACTCTTCAAAAATTAGGTTTTTGTGAAAAATGGATTTATTGGATTGAGGTTGTATTACTCAGTCTCCGTTCTTGTTAATGGTATTTCCGAGGAGCAGTTTAAGCCTTCCCGTGAAATAAGACAGGGTGATTCCCTTTCTTCCTATTTGTGCTGAACTTTTAGCTCGCTAGCTTTCCTTTCATATGGGGCCTGATAGAAACTCTATTGGGGTGAATGTGGGTAAGTCACGAATCAGAGTTCCTTTTCTTACCTTTCCGGTTGATACCATGATCTCTGCTAAAGAAAATGTGAATAGTTTTCATGTGATTAAAGAGATTTTAGCTAAGTATTAGTCAATTTTCATAAATCAGCCTTCCAATATTCCACTAATGCTATAATGGAAGATAGAGTCCTATTTCGAGAGATCCTTAGCAAGACTCTTTGGAGGAGTACCTTGGTTGTCCTATTTTTTTCTAAGAACATTAATGAAAAATACTTTTTCTAAGATCTCGCAATCAGTTGCTAATCAACTGCCCAAATGGAAGGTCAATTCTCTTTCGCAAGCAGGTAGAAGTGTTTTAATTAATGCTACTTTAGCTACTAAAGTGAATTATCAAATGCAGTATTTTTCCTTTTCTAAGCCAACTCTAAATCTTCTTGATAGAATTTATAGAAATTTCTTCTGTGACAAAAACCAGGACTGTAAAAGTCCCAATTTAATTGGTTGGGACAAGATCTGTCTCCCTAAAAATAGGGGTGGTATGGGATTTCGAAAGGCTAGTATAAATAATAAAGCTCTTTAGATGAAATCTTTATGGAAGCTAATTTCGAATCCAAATAATCTTTGGGTCCGGGTTATCAATAAAAATTATGTTAAACATCAGGATATTATGAAAGTCAAGACTCCTGTTTCAGCTTCGTGGCAATGGGAAAAACTTATGTACATTAGATCAGAATTTGCGAAAGGTCCTAGATGGATTGTTGGGGATGGGCCTCAAATTGACTTTTGGGAGGATACTTGAGTTTTTCCTTACCCTATCAGTAAAATTATTAGCCCCCTTCTAGTCTTTCTAACCTTAAAGTGCAGGATGTGATTTTAAATGGTACAACTTGGAACACTCAGTTGTTGAGTTCTTTTCTTCCTGATTCTATTGTGAACAGTATCAAAGCAGTTTATATTCCAAATTATTCGACTTCGAATAAAAGAATTTTGGGTCTTACAAAGGATGGGACTTTTTTCAGTTTCGGGGCCCATTTGTTGCAAGGTAGTGACCTTATAGACAAAGTGGATTTTAATTCGATCTAGAACATTAATGTTCCTCCAAAAGTCACCTCCTTCCTTCGAAAAATCTTTAGTAACGGTCTTCCTACTAAGGATAGACTTGAAAGAAGCATGTTTTAAAACCCCCCCCCCCAGCAATGTGTTTTGTATGATATTAATAGAGAATCGTTTTCCCATCTTTTCATAAATTGCAATTATACTATAAATATCTTTAATATTCTTCAATCAACGGATTCTAGGCTAACTAGCTATTTTTTGGTGGTTTATTTGGTTCACTAGGAATTAGTATGTGTTTAGAGATATCAGCTATTATGCCTTTGCTATGGCTAGTCGTATTACTAATTTCTTTCGAGATTAGAATGGTGCTGAAGATATGAAAAGGAAACTTCTCCTCGGCAGCAGATTTTATGGCATAAAAGGGTCATCATTATAACTCCCCCACCCTTTTCTTTCTTCCTTATGATATTGATTTTTTCCTCTTGGTCCAAACCGACATTTTAAGTTGGCCTCACGATATGAGGTTGGCCTAGTTTCTCTTTTCTTGGTCATATATATATATATATATAATATATATTATATAATATATATATATATATATATATATATATATATATATATATATATATATATATATATAGAATTTAGACAACCTAGGTATTTAATTCAAAAAAGTTCCTTAAGTGTGGTATTTATTGACAAAATTTCCTTAGGATTTCGGGGTTAATGAGAGGCTAATGACTAACAGAGTCAGACTTTCTTTAATAGTAAGGAATATGGTGTTATTTGTATAAAAGTTGAGACATTTGATGAATTTTCAAAAGCTGAACTATATATGGCAAATTTCTTGAGAACGAAGGGCCGTATTTGGTGAAAACCTTTTCATCTAACTTCCCAACATATAACTCCATATATCTAGTTGTTAGATTTTCTCTTTCCTCGAGGATATTAAATTTACTATAAGTTTTTGTTTTCTAATTTTATTCTTCTCGTTTTATTTATTCTCCATTCATGCTCCATTCAAATTTTGCTTTATATGTAATGCATCCATGATGCAATTTGGAGAATAATATTTTTTGTATTGCTAAGCACACGATTGCACAAGTGACAAAAACTTAATGTCAACTAGTGATCAATTCGTTATCATATTTTCTTTCCATTTTTCAGTTTTTTTTTTTTAACAAATAAAATAGTTTTAAGTTTTTTTTTATGATATTCCTTTAAGGACATTACTATCTCAATTTTCATTCATGTTGCATTGTAATTTTGCTTAAAATGTAATGCATCCATGATGCAATTCGGAGAATAATATTATTTTTATGGATTTTTTTATTTTAGTAATGTAACCTTTTAGCCATTCGCAACAAATAAGCAAACCTTTTAGTTATTCCTAAATAATGCAACCTTTATCCAAAAATTCTCTGAATGGGTAAAACTGGATGCAACCTGATAAACAGGTTGACCGAGACACTTGTCACAATTTTATTGATTAGTTTTAAATTTTTGTTGAATTAAAAAAACAAAATTATTTTTCTTTCTCTTCCTTATCACCCTCCCCACCCCACCATCATAACCCATCGGAAAACCCCACCCCACCCCACCACCAAAACCCACCGGAAAACCCCCGCCCCTAGTCCCTTACCCCAAAATCACCACCTCTTCTCTCCTCAACCCTCGAAAAAATGCATACCCAAAATCACCACCTATTCCCTTCCCCACCCCTGAACCACGCGAGAGAAAAAGGAGAGAAAAGACTGGGCAATGGTTGTGCTGCAGCGGTCGGGGATGGGGTTGGCTCGTGTGCGCACTGATTTTGGTGGCAGATGGTGGTGGTGTGGTTAAGCAAGCGTGTGGTGGTGTTGTGGTGGAGGAGAGGGAGAGTAAGAGTTTGGGCAAGAGAGAATGTTAGTGAGGGAGAAAGGGTCGCGTACTGGATTGGGGATGTTGAGGAGAGAGAACGAGTGGGTGGTTGTCGTGGGTGGGGAAAGAGAGGGAGGGAGGTTGTCGTGGTGGGGAAAGGGATGGAGGGGAGTTGTCGTGACTGGGGAAGGGGAGGGAGAGGTGGCAGTGGTCGAGGAAGGGTAGGGAGGGTGGCAGTGGTTGAGGAAGGGAGGGAGGGGGTGGCAATGGTGGGAAATGGGAAGGGAGGGGGTGGCAGTGGTGGGAAATGGGGAGGGAAGGGTGTGGCAGTGGGTGGGCAGGGGTTGGGTTTAGTTTAGGTTTTTTTAAAATTTATTTTGATATTATTAATTAGAATTAAGGGTTTTAATTACAAAATTACCATGTGTTTAGGTCACCGGTCAACTTGACCTATCCAAAATTAATGGGTGCAAAGGTTGCTTTATTATGGAATAATCAAAAGGTTGCTCTATTATCTGCGAATGGCCAAAAGGTTGCATTTATAAGCAAATAATTCTATTTTTATTGTTAAACACACAATTGCACAAGGGACAAGAATAAAAACGATTTAACGTTAACTATTGACCAATTCGTTATCATCTTTTGTTTACATTTTCTAATCTTTTTCTTAAAACAAAAAAAAAAATCCGTATTTTGTTTATCAAATTCCAAAATAGACAACATTAATTTAAATATAACTAATTCTAAGTTCATTATATCATCTATATATCTTTTAAATTTGATAAGTAAAGCTGAAAACTAATAACAATGCCAAATAAGCTTTCAGTAAACAAATTCTTGTAGAACAATTAACGAAAACATGAATTGAGCACCGTCTACGACCTCTTTGTACACCAAAGAAAAGGGAAAATGTAAAAGTGAAAAGAAAAAAAGGGAATAGCACCATGAAGTATCTCCATATCTTCTTCAAGACAATATATGGAAGGAGCATGTCCAACTCTTTTATTTGGTATGCTATCGTCCTTATCCGAGTGATTATTTGAATGAAGGCAAATAAGTATACTTTTCAGAGACTATAGTTGAAAAGAAGTTTCTAATTCCTCGGAAGTATAAGAAGTTATTAGATTGATTGCATGATAAGAAATTTCAACATGAACTTCTACTTACCTAGAGAAGATTAGGCACGACGCTTCCTCCATTTATTTACCTATAGGAGATTAGGCACGAAGCTTCCTCCATTTATTTACCTAGAGGAGATTAGGCACGAAGCTTCCTCCATTTATTTAACTAGAAGAGATTAGGATTTACCTAGAGGAGATTAGGCACGACGCTTCCTTCATTTATTTACCTAGAGGAGATTAGGCACTGACGCTTCCAGTTTTGTGAGAAGTAAAACTTCCTATGAAGTTTTTTATCAAACATGAAATTCTGCTTCCTTAGAAGAAATTAGGCACGACACTTCCTCCAGTGAGAAGTAAAACCTCTTACTAGGTTTGCTTTTATCAACCAAACTTTACAGTTTTATCTTATTCCAGGACTTTCACTTCCTATGATTTTTCTTTGTCAACCAAACAAATCTGCAATACAACATTCAGAAGTTCAATGTGTGGACTTCACCGGTTGGATACACACAAAGAGATATATACTAGCTCCATGGGAGAGGACCCCCAAACAAAGATGTTCCACAATATTTGAATAAGCCTTCAATTTCAGGACAACCATTCGGATATGGAATTGACCGATGAAAAGGATCACGCCTCAACTTCTTGTGACGAAGCGAGCTAAGGCATCCATATGGGTCTTGTTCAAATTGAGATCTCACTAATGATTCACCTTTCTTTGCAGCTACTTCAGAAGTTTCTGATGCAGGGGTGCCTACATAGAAAAACCTTGATGCAGGAAACCCAATTGCCAGCCTATGCAGTGCCGCAAACCTCTCCTCTTTGAAATCATAACTCACAACCTGATTATAACAAAAGGCAATTTATTTTTACTAAAGAAAACTCGCGACGACGACGAGAAAAGAACTCAAAAACTAGTTTATAATTGGCATTAAATATTCCCCAAGCAGGACCAGCAACAGAATCTGATCTAGACAAAATCACAATCAGAGGATGCTCTCTTTTCGTAAAACACACTATCAAACAAATATAGAGAAATTAATTTTTTTTCAAGTGAAAAATTCCTTAAGATCTTGCATCTGCAAGGCTAACGCATTGTATCAGTTATATTCGACTTTTTCATGAGATGGGAGCACCAAATCCTTACTGCAGAACATGCTGCAACTCCATATGGAACTCAACAGTGCCAAAAGGTGAGAGCTGAGAGGAGCAGATAAGGTGCCATTGGATCATCTTTACATAAATAAAATATAAAAGCTCAGAAGACAAATAAAGACACCCCAATTGCCCGACCTCACTCCCTTATGGTAGCCATCTGCAGCCAATCTGCAGAGGCCTTCAGTAAAGCCACAACAAGTGTACCCTGCTCATGCCCCCCCCCCCCCCAAACAAAGCTTGACTACTGTTGCTCCCTATCTTCCAGTGTTCCAGAAAAGGCCAATGACTACCAATCTCAACTAGCATCAATCCCCATTATGTTGAGCAACTTATGTATGACCCACAAGTTTGATAAAAAATACAAACACTCTTCTTGCACCCTGATCATCCTCCACCTACATGTAAAGACAGATTCCACAAATATATGAAACCCTTGTATGATCCTCTGTTGAAACACAAGTATGTATATTGATGTGAATTTGAAGGCTATCTTTGAGTTCTTGAATAAAAGAATGGATCTTTAACGAATCTTGAATAAATCTTGAACCAAGAAAGCAATTCTTGATCACTATTTAGGGCTATGGTCGAATTCTTGAAGTCTTAATCAGACGTTTGTTACTTAATTATTAAAGAAACTAAGTAACAAGGATATGGAATTATCAAATCCTAAGGTTTGATAATAACTAGGGTTGCATTCACTGCTAAAGCTTTGGATTCTCTCCTAAAACGTTAATTCCACAAGGAATAGGTTAAACTCACAAAACAATCTCTCCTTTATTACTCATACTAGTTGATTACATATAAGCACAAGAGTCCTAACCCTGATGCACTAAGAAGCTTAAAGATAAAGCATAAACCAAAATAAGATAAAGATTAACCTACACGCCTAATTCAATCACCAAACTAAAGAGTTATAAAGCAATTAAACTACATTGTCTCCTAACAGAACTAGGACACTACATAGATGTCCTAACAGAACTAGGACTCCTCATCAACATACTACTCATCCACGCATCATATATTGACTATAGAAAGCTCATACTAGAATGGGCATATTGACAGAACTAGATGGCACATCAAGATAAAATCTGAAACTTCTTTTATCAAGTTTCAATGTGTCTTTGCATGGATTGCATCCACAACTAAGTCTAGTTATTGACCCTGTTAACCAACTTAATTATAACATTTACAAATTACATTAAAAACATCGAAGATGTAAGTTAGGGATATTAATGTAAAACTTAAAAGATGATAAGTTACAACAATGCAAGTCTTAATCCAAAAACATGTGGTCAGCTGCATGAACCAAAAATTTATCTTAGTTCTTATGTGGTCATCCACCAAATACTCCTCCTCCATTCACATCAATCTATTGCTATATGCTAACTCTTCGAATGCATCTTTGACATCCTCGCCTTCTAAAATCCCCATAAACCTAACTCTTCACTTTCCTTCATGGTGTATCTTTTGGTCAACAATCAACACCGCACATGCCCAGATCCATATTATGTCAAGTTTAACAATTTTCTCTTAAGAGCAATCTGAAAATTTTCAGACTAATGAGCACGGGACATAAAAGTCTAACTTATCTACCAGTAGGCTTGTCAAATCAGGCTTTCAAGTGAGAGTTATGAAATGCTGTAAAGGAGGCTTTGCAAAGTCTTCCTTATCATATATATATCATATACAAACTTTTTGATGCACATGAACACAAACTTACTGTTAAATTTTGAGGATAAGTGCCTGTGAGCTCCCGGAATCTGCACACACTGAAGAGAAGGTTTTCAAAACTATCCCTTGCATGCTCTTCAGTAAGTGTTCTCTCCCTGACATTTCCTTCCCCTGCATGAATCACAGCACAGTAACAAGCATCAATGGAGGGCAATTCACAGATATAATACGAGACAATTGATGTGAAATGTTATTGTGCTTTGTATTAAGCCAGATGTATTCCAATATCGAGCAGCGTATTTGAAAGGACACCTCTAAGTATCTCATTGGAAACAACAGCTTAATTGTGATTCAGCTGCAGAAGATTTCTTTCATTCACTTCTACCCTTTAAGATGGAAAGGTTATGGCATCTGAAACTCACAAAACATCATAAGCTTTCAGATTCCAGCAATTTCATACTTCATAGTGTAGCCTCCGGAAAATCTGAAAGTACTCACCATACCTTACATACAACTAACCTAACGCCTGCATCAAAGCGCCCAAGGAATGGCAGGTAGGGAGGTTTAGATAAACAAACTTACCTATGCAATCACAAGAAGCTCTTTGAGGCTAAGATCCAAGACATAGCAAACTCTTGAAATTGAAGAACATGATATTATTAGACCCTTTGATGTGAATTTGAGTTCGAACAAACAACCCTATGTCTTGAGAACTTGAATCCGTATGAACATAAACTTTAACTAGTTGATGCAACACTTTATCTTTCTTGAACAAATCAGATGGACATGAAGTAGGTAATTGTTCTCCAATGATTAGAACCTCTAAGAACAAATCTTCATTGTCCAAATGTGAAAATGGATTCGGTCTTTTCTTCTTCTTCAACATCAAGAACAAATTCTACAAACTCTTCCACGACTTCATCATCAACAAGAATTAGATCTTTAGAATTTTAATTGTTTGTTTATTCGTCGTTGAATCAACATCTAAATCTCCACTTCACCCTTTCGAAGTTGTGCCAATCTATCCTAAAAATGTTGGAGGACATCTAAAATCTTGCAATACTTGTCGAGCCAATCTCTTAAAAGACTCTTTAAAAGAGGTTGATACACCATTGCACATCGAATCCAATACAAGAGCAAAAATCATTCATACACAAGAATAAATCTCAAACTAACACAAAACTGCCCAGATATTCTGTTGAAAGTTCACGCATCGAAATCCATGCAAAACTACTCCAAATCTTATGAAAATTTGTCACCATGTAGTCCTACATGTCTGAAACACTCGACCAAAATTTCACTCAAAAATACAAAAGCCAATTGTTTGCAATTTCAATTCTCCCAAGACGGATCCATAATACTTCGATTTTGAACACTTGTCAAAAATGTGTTCAATCAATTAGCAAATGTTCTTCAAAAATTATGAAACTTTTCAATCTTAAGCTAGACAAAAAGTAGTCCAATTGTAAGCCAAGAAATACCCCAAAAGTCGTTGTATGCTAGGAGAATGAATTACCCAAAGTTTTCCTTAAAACTAATTGAATTTTGCCTAAAAATTTGCGCAAATGTTTCTAGTTGCTCTGACTTTGTAATAACTCCATTTCACAAAATTTAAAAACAACGAATATCAAGACATCTACTTTCACCACACAAAATTTTAGCAAGATCCAAGCTCCTATACGCCTTCACAAGCCTCCACAACCCCCTCCACAACCCAACTGCTTTGATACCAAGTTGATGTGAATTTCAATCCAAAAAAAATCACAAAGTTCACTCACTCGAAAATCTAAGTGATGTTTTGTGTTAATTTTGTGAAGTAATAATGAAGATAAAAAGTAAAAACAAGGATAGTACTCTTGATTCTCGCAAGAATTAGAGGGTCTCTTCTAATCTCAATTAGAAGATGAATACA
Source organism: Beta vulgaris subsp. vulgaris (assembly GCF_026745355.1). NCBI lineage: Eukaryota > Viridiplantae > Streptophyta > Magnoliopsida > Caryophyllales > Amaranthaceae > Beta > Beta vulgaris. Next base: position 19,491,182 of record NC_079210.1, on the reverse strand, counting down.
AGTAGCAACAAGTGTTGGTTTTGGTTAACAACCGAAATAAGCAAAGCTCACAATTTATCAAAATCAACTATAGTTCTTTAGCAGACTAGGTGTGTATTATTTATAGAAGATGAGCAAGAAAAACCTTGTTCCCCAAACACCTACATGGTCGAATAATACACGATAGATAAATGGAAACTTTCCCCATAAAAAACTAGCCTAGAATCTAGCCTAAAATTAAGGAATAAAAAGATTTAAGAAAGATATGCAAAACATTCCATTAACCTAATAAAAATCACTCGACATTAATAAGAAGAGATCTCCTTATTTACAAAAATATGTTTTTTCTACTTGCCTAAAATACGACTCATGACAACTCTCCTACTTGGAGCCTAGTTAACCGGATTACTAACATTATTTCAGCACTTTACATGTTCATTATTATCTAGAACTAATTAACTACTTTAACTGATTCAAGAATAAAAAGACATATTATTAGTTACATGTGAAACCTTCACTTTAAGTGTAAAATAAAACCATGCAATGTCCCTAAGAAAGCACATTAAGATAGTTGAATTTCATCAACCTTCATCTGATAGGCATGCGAATAGACTTATTTATTGGATGGATCAGGGAGTAGAAATAGCGAGTAGGATACATAATGGGTTACTTGTTTCTAGTTAATGGCATGTCGGGCCATAAACGATGTGGTAAGCAGACCAAGCGTGTCAATAACAAATGAGACAATAGAAGAGCAACGATATAGGGAAAAGAAAGAGAGAGAGATAATCACACATAAAACCTTAATTATGGATTTCTTTTTTTACCACATGGTTCCTCTTTTGCATATTAGTCGGCTTACAATCATGGCCCTGTGCTTAGCCAATCTCTATTTAAGAGATTAGTTTTTTCTGGGTTGTAATTTTAATGCTTTTTTATTCTCTTAGTAGCATGCTTAGCATTAATTGTGAGGGACCCATTTTATACCCTGGATCCGCTAGACCCGGTAGGTCTGGGTCTGAGGCAGGTGTGGGTCCATTTGTGCTGTACCCTCGCCACACCCACTCCCTGCCATAAGTTTCACTTAAGCAGAAGGAAGAATGACTAATTGCTCCTGGGAATTGAGTTGAGAAATAGGGAAGCAGAAGTTGAAACTTAAGTAGTTAGTTATAGATTGAGGAATACAAAATGATGTAGAGAGAGAAAGCATCTTATAGTTGTAATAAATATAAATAGGTGAATAGTGGAGAGAGGAAGGCATTGAGAAATATTGTAAGTCATGCTGTAATTGTAGAGGATTAGGCCTTTCAAAAAAAAAAAGCTGAATATCCTACTCACCCATTTAGGGTTTATTTATACACACGACCAAACCTTACCTACATTCTTCTTCTTTGTTCAAAGTCTTAATTCTGCTGTTTTTGCTGATTTACTACATCACTTCAGAAAATCTCGATATGGGTCTCTATTTACTGGAGACACCCGAAACCTGATCCATTGACATCCCTACATGTGATGCCCAAGCACGATATAAGCTCTTTTAAGTTGACCTAACCCTTATGCTAGGAACTAATATCGTAGGGAGGAAGGGTATTTTAGGTAGGATGTTTGTTAGGAAAAACTTTATAAATAGGGGTGATTAGAAAGAAGAAGATATGTTGAAATTTGTTGACAATATTGGTGAACTTTTAAGAGTTCATTTAGGGGAGAATCGAGCGTCTCGAAAGCTTGAATATCATTTACAATTGCTTCATTACAATTGCTAAAATGTTGGTGATGAAGATAGGCGGGCATTCATGGAGAGGTTTGTTACATAAACTTTCAGAACTTCAGCAGCAAAGAAGAAGGATTAAGTCCTCGGAAAAGGGATTGTAATTCAAATGTGACGAAAAGTGGACTCATTGCCACCATTGTGGGAGGAGAAAATGAGAGTGCTACTCACATAGGAGGATGATGCTTTTGAGAAAGACCCGGCAGTGGACTCTCAACCTATAACCTACCCGATGAAGATCTTATCGAACCCAAAATTTCTTTCAATTCTCTTACGGGAATCGGCGATCCTAAAACAATGAAAATGCAAGGGGAAATACATGGGACACCAATGCCGGTCACTGTTGATCCCAGCGCTACACATAATTTCATCTCCACCACCATTATGCAATGCATAAATCTTCCTATCACTTCTTCAAAAACTTTTTTTGGCATGTCCTTAGGGACTAAAGAGGTTGGGCAAGGTGAGGGTAAATGCAAACAAGTGTCATTACAATTGCAACACATTGAAGTGTTACATGATTACCTTCCCCTTTCTTTGGCCAATTCAGACTTGTTCCTAGGTATCCAATGGCTTGAGAAGCTGGGTATTATATCCACAAATTAGAAACCCTAACAATCAAGTTCCCATTGGGGAATGTAATTGTTATCCTCAAAGGGGATCCTACATTGAAAATCATTCATAAGGAGAGAGGAAAGTTAGTGGAGATGAATGTGCTCGAAGGAGAGCCACTTTCCACACATGAGGACATTGAACTACCACTTGACCCTACAATTTGCGGACTTAGGACTAAGTATTCAATATGCCTATTGGACTCCCACACATAAGCGAACATGAGCATTACAATACCTTGAAACAAGGGACAAATCCACTCGGTGTGAAACCTTACCGATACCCAAAAGGATGAGATTGGTAGGCTCATCAAGGACATGTTAATGGCAGCTATCATTGTAATGAACAAATATTAGGGGGAGGGTAATTTAGGTATTATATTTACCATTGGCTAGGGGAATAAGTCGGGTACTTTATTAAGGGAAATACTCTATACATAAGGGAAAGATAGTCAAGTTGATTGATTATGTGAATGATCAATACAACCTTCTCACTATTCGAGATGTCAAAGCTCTCCACATGTGTTTACCTCACTATTTCTGAATGCCTTTCTCTCTCTAGCCTTACTTCTATTTATAGACTAAAGACGACCACACCCTACCCCATACACATGTTCACACTACTTCCTACTCATTGAATATTCCCTGACATCAGTAACATAAAATATAACATACTCAAGACAATTACTAACTGGACCCCTTCCTTACTTGATGCCTACCTGATAGAAGGTAACCCTTGATTCCTTGCACTCACTCCAATTAATCTTAGGAAATTGAGGGGCTTTCTTGGCCTCACTGGTTACTAATAGAAGTTTGTGAAGGCTATCTTGCTCCCTTACTTCTCAGCTCAAGAAGGATAATTTTGGATGGTCAAAGTTACTTCTAAATCCTTTCTAGTCCTCAAACAAGCTCTCGTTACTACCATGTGTTAGCCATGCCTAATTTCTACCAGCCTTTTGCTTTGGAGACATATGCCTGTGGATTTGGGTTTCGTGTCATCTTAGTTTTACATATCGCGCCCAAGGCGCGCCTAGCCAGCAGAGGCGTTGAGAAAATCGCCTCATCAAAATCACGCGAGGCAAATCACGTCAGGCGATGAGAGGTGCGCGCTTCTTGCCGCCTTTCTGAGAGGTGGGCGGCGCACCGCTTGGCCGCTTTCAGTACAGTACAAAGGTGGCGCACCGCGCAATACAGAGAGGAAAGAGTAGATCTGAGTGGAGAATTTGGAAAAAGAAACAAAATTCCTTCAAATTCAAACTTACTTGGCTTTAATGTACCAATTTTGAGCAAAAGCCCTTTGGTAATTGCATTGAATTTCATCAAATTGAATGGATCCCTAATTTGGAATAAAACCTTAATTTGGAAGGAAACCCTATTTGGTGGCAATTGATAGTCACCCCCTCGTCGGAGGGGACAGAGCCGGTGAGCAATCTACCATAAATTCCGGCACCACATCTCCGGTCTTCGGTGCCGACGCGCTATATTTAGGTGTGCTTCTCTCTTTCTTCGATATTCTTCTCTTCCTCTATGTTCTTTTTCTCTTTTGAAGGAAGTTTGTCGATCTTCTTTCATTTCTATAGCTGTAGAGGGGATCCACTCCCTTTATCTTTTTTTTTTCAAATAATAATTGAGGAAAGTCACGTGCTCCCCTTTTTCTCCTTTCTTTTTTTTTCTTTTTCCTTCTACTTCCTGAGATTTTCTTTTTCTTTTTTTCCTTCTTCTATTCTTGTTGATGACTGATGAGGCACCACTTAGCCTTCTCAATTCCTCCAAAAATAAATTGATTTTTTCATTCCAAAAATAAAAATATACAGTTTTTTTAACTTAATTATTGTAGCTGACAAGTAACTTATAATATTTAATTACACCAACTTATATTTTTTAAAAATATTATGCTGTTTTAAGCATATAATATGTTCTATAACTTATTATAAAGGTTTTTTTGCACCAAACGTGCGCCTCGCCCACAAGATGTGCGCGCCTTGCGCCTCCCTTCGCATTGCGACTTGTACCTCCCTTTGCCTTGCGCCTTACGCCTCCCTTCGTCTCGCGCCTTGCGCCTTTTTAAACTAAGGGTGTAGTGTTGTTGAAACACAGTCACCCTATTGCATATTAGGGTATGTTGCTAGGTCCAAGGGCTCCCACCAGATCCATTTATGAGAAGGAATTGATGGTATCGGCGTGGCTTTGCAAGTAACTTAAAAAGATGACACTCCAATCTATAGGAAATCTGAAGATATTCGATTGACTTTTCGTGAGATAAAAGAAGCCGCGAAAATGTGTCAACACCTGATTCTCAATTCTTTTCCTAAAACAAAAATCATGCATGAACGTGGGGATGATTATGATTTTATAGGGCATCATATGGAAGAGAAAGTTGTTGTTGAGTAAAGCCAAAAAAAACAACTAAAAAAGAGGAGATTAAGGAAAATTTTGTGGTTCCTTCTTTGAGGGAAGATGTTGGTGTGGAGTCACGTATTGACTCTGCTATTTGGAACTTACAAAAGAAAGTATTTGTGAAACATTTTGATACCATTTTTGAACCCTCTTCGAATTGGTTAAATCAAACTTTTGTGGTTGATGAGAGCATTGTTTATCATGATCATGATCACCAAGTCGAGGCTCGAGATGATGTTCCAATAACTTCTTTTGACATGTGTTTGGGCTCCGTGGTGCAGCATACACTATTTGAGAAGATTCTCATTTCTTTTGATCGATTTATAAGAATTGGCCAAATTAGTGGTTGAATTTTTTCCAATGAAAGAGAGAATGATACATGTGCATCAAGGCAATCCAAGATATTAAAATTAGATGATTTTTCAAATTATTAAATTTAGATTATCTTATAAGCCAAGGTTGTAAGTGGTATTTTACTGTTAATTTCAAGCCCAAATTTGTCACGAGTGTTTCATGGGTTAATGATGGGCATTATTTGTGGAGTATTGTAATTCCTTATGGCTATTCATTATGGACAGTTTTCAAGGGGTTCTTTTGGCTTCCTTTTGCCGCTCCATTTCTCTATATAATGAGAGCAAAGGATCAATGAAAATTAGTTTTGTGATTTGATAAAAAAACCTAGTGTTTTCCAATTTATACTTTGAGTGTGTCCGAAGTGAAAACTTACCCTTATTACTTTGAATGTGTTCTTGAGTAATAAGCTTAGGAGAGATGAGTAGGTCTCACAATTGGCCTAAAACCCCAAAACATTGAGTATGTTCTTGTGTTTTGGTACTATCCTTGATTTTGTGGCTTTCTTGAGTATTCTATCACTTCTATGTTCCTTGAGTTTCGATTCATCATCCAACTCAAGGGGTACTAAGGTTCAAAGGGAGCATTGTGCTACGAAGAAAATCAGCCTTGGTGAAGATTTTGCAAGAGTACCATACTCCCGATAACTCCCCTACTGGAGACATTTGGAAGATTTAAAAACTTAACATAGAGTGACTCCCTTACTAGAGACATATGGAAGATTTAAAAACTTAACATAGAGTGGCCACTGAGTGGTATTGGCCACGCATGAGAAAAGCCATCACTCAGTATGTGTAATCTTGCAAAGTGTATCAACAGACCACTTCCTTAAAAGCTGCTAGCCTTTTACAATTCTAACCAATACCTAACCGAGTTTAGAAGATTTGTCTATGGATATTGTAGGTCTCCCTAGGTCAGCTAGTGTAACTACAGTTCTTGTGGTGGTGGATAGACTCACCAAGTACAGTCACTTTCTACCCTTGAAACACCCATTCAGAGCTGTGCTATGTATTAACATAGCTTGGACAAATTATAATAATAAAATAGAGAGATTAAGGAAGAAGATAAACTTTGATTGAACGATAATAGTAAACAACAGAAAATGTAACCGATATTCAAGCTTTCGAGAGGCTTGATTCTCTCCCAATTGAACTACAAGAGCTCACCCAAATTTTTCCTTAACAATTTTCAACATCCTTTCTATCTCTAATCAGCCTATAGATATAGTAATTTTCTCAACAAAACTACCTAGCTTATTTCCTAAGCTAACTAATGTAGATAATATCCAAATTACCCTTCTCTCTAATATGAAATTACCCTTCTCTCTAATATGGATTCATAGCATTACCGGCCGCCCAAACTTCCACCTTGTCCTCAAGGTGGATAGTAATCAGCGCTTTCCCGGCCTCGGCAGCAGTTGACATTGTTTTGTCGAAAATTGATGCCCGGCTTCAATTGGCGTTCAAGGTCCTCATTGGTGAGTGTTGTAGGTAAATGAAAGTTGTCATGGAAGAGTATAAAGTTATGGTTGAGGTGGGAGGAAAAGATGGAAACGTAATTTTGAATTTGGTGCGGGAAAGTTGGGTTTGATGGTTTGGGTGCAGAAATATAAGTTGGAGGGGTGAGTTTAGTTTTAGATGCAAGGCTCTCAAAAGTGGGTTTGCAATATGGTGGCAGATTGGGCTTAAGGGAAGGAAAATGGGAAATGAAAAACTGGGAAGAGAGATCGGGTTTGGACTGAGTAAAATTAGAGAGGTAAATGGGTTTTAGAATTGGTGGGGGAAAGTGGATTTAGACTTATTGAGCCCATTAGAAAACCTGTCATCAAAAGTGCTTTAGAATGAAAGTCATTGGTGGTTGTTTTCACGGCCTGTTTCCTACTCTCTGGTCTGGTTCGAGGGTTGCTCAACAATTGTTTTACATTAATTTCTCCTCCTACCGGACAGTCAAGCCACCTAAATAAGCACCAGAACCACGGTTTAAGCCCTTAACTATTTCAAACCCTTGGCTAACACTCACGTTTAACAACTTCTTTTTCTCCGGTTGAACAACGTTCGTTTTCACCACCACCTTTCCTTTCTCTAGATCTGATTGCCATGAAACCGTCAATGTCGAACCAAAATATCGCCACACGAGGGCCTTCAGTTCTTTCCACTCATGAAACGATCGTCGTCGGTGTTCCCATTCGGACCACCAATGCGCGTCTCCCACAAGAGTCATGGTGGCAGCCTTTAATTTCGTCGACTCATCGAACTAGAAAAAATGGAAGATGTCCTCCAATTCCATGATTCAACTCTGGAAGTTGAAGCTCTCTTCGGATCCTCCTTTCTTCTTCGAGATCTGAAAATCCTCGATCTCTCTTGTGTGTGATGTATGCGAACTCCTCATTGATCCACATTTGCATCTTTTTTGCTACAGTTCTTCCGGCAAACTCCATTGCAGTTTTTTTTTTTTTTTTTGGTAAAAATCAAAAACTGAAAATCAGCAATCAACCTCCGTGAATCGTCTGCCCTTATACCATTTGCTATGAATTAACATAGCTTGGACAGATTATAATAATAAAATTGAGAGATTAAGGAAGAAGATAAACTTTGATTGAACGATAATAGTAAAAAACAGCAAATGTAACCGATATTCAAGCTTTTGATAGGCTTGATTCTCCCCCAATTAAACTACAAGAGCTCACCCAATTTTTCCTTAACAATTTTGCAACATCCTTTTCTATCTCTAATCAACCTATATATATAGTAATTTTCTTAACAAAACTACCTAGCTTGGTCCCTAAGCTAACTAATGTAGATAATATCCAAACTACCCTTCTCTCTAATATGGATTCATAGCAAGCTGCTAGTGTGGTAGCCATTTTAAACCAAGAAACAGTTAAGCTTCATGATTTTCCATCCACCATTGTGTCTAACAGAGACAGAATTTACCACAGTGTGTTCTGGAAGGAGCTCTTTAAATTACAAGGACCTCATCTCCACAAAACCACAGCTTATCACACTCAGTCGGATGGCCAAACTAAATTAATTAACATATGGATGGAAGGTTATCTGCATTGCTTCATAAATGGTCAGCCAAAATATGAACACATCGAAATTGTAAGTTATGTATATTTCTTCTCAAGCAAAACAACCTTATAGACAACTAGATACATTAACAAGGCAAATAGTATCCCCCATCATCCCCCCTCCCCCAAAATATATATAAAAAATATCTTCTAGGAATTCAGCATGAAGTGAATTCTAGATCTCATTTCTCACTTGCCAAGATGAATGAAATACCAGCTCACTCAAGAACTGGTTTCACACCCAAACCTTGTGAGTCAACTCCATCAGCTTGTTCATGTACTTGGTTCCCAAGGGAAACTCTAAGGGTCATACTAATAACTTGTGAATTGACATAGCTTAGTTCCTCTCATCTTTCTCTTAATTCCGTTAGGTTTGTCTCCTTTCAGTTGTTCTACTATTAGATGACCTCCAAAATTTCTAACCATCAATTACATTGGAATTCTGTCTTGGAACCTTCACTCCAAAGCTCAATAATTCATTTTCAAATTCACTGAGCTCTTCAAGTTTGAGCTTTGAGATTCAACTTCCTTCAATCCTTTGATTTCAGTTGTTTCAACAATTCAATTTTGACTTGGAATATATGTGCTTTTTTTAAAAATGTATAATTCCAATACCTTGCTAAATACTAGACTTGTTCTTGCCGAAACAAGCTCAACTTTCGACACACATCTCCACTTGCATCAATGAGAACTGCTAATATTCTGTTCAGCCATTTCGCAACTACAATATTAGTCAAAATTTAGGATCTTTGCTGCATGAGATGCCAAATGAGTAAAGCTTAAGCCAGTGACAACGGCAATGGCAAAATACTCAAAGCAATTCCTCGAATAACTAAGAAACTCCTAATAATTTGAGTGTTCGACAAGCTAATTGTACCATTGCAGGGTGATCAAAAGATCAGATATCAATAATTACTTAGACAGAATGATTGATCACAAATTAAAGTCCTCATATATGAAGTATGAATCAGACATATTATACATAAATAGCAAGTTTTTCAACTAAATACCAGATTAGGAAAAGGCAAAGACAGGCAATAAGAAAAACTCACCAAACCACCCTTTTGATTCAGCAACAAGCCAATAACTCTGGGCTTCACTGCGAGGACCGGCGTCTTTTCGAGTCTCTCCCCCACTAAATAACAGCAATGCCTGACTGTCCTTAGCTGCAACTTCAACACCCTCCTTTATATGGGACAAAAACGTAGCAGCTTGACCGGGATGCTTTTGGTACGACTCCAAAAACCACGAATTTTCACTATCAACTTTCCCACAATTACTACTTGTATATACAGAATGCCCAGCAACCATTACAAGGTTTTTAAGCTTTGGGAGCGGATAATTATCCGGCTTCGCATCGAATTCTCTATAAGTACGCATTAATCGAACACGACTCTCGTATAATGTAATAATGGTTAAAATTGTAACCCCAAATGACAATGATAGGAAAAACACTAAAACAGGATGCAACTTGAAATAATACTTGAATCGATTCGTAATTGATTTAAACATTTTGATGAGGTTCAATTCAGATTTTCTTGCTCTTCTTGGGTTTCTGAACCCTAAAGATTCAATATCAATTTCAACTCTCGGATATGCATCGAAGGTCTTTGGAGTACTAGCTCCATATGACGGACCACTCATCCTATCGAAAGAAGAAATATCGTAATGGCACTGAAACCCTCAAACATACTCGATGAAATCATCAAGGAGAACAAAAGAGAACAGAAATTTCGCGCTTAGAAATAATGATTTACAGCTAAAGCTAGAGATACATGCACTAGATTTGATCTAGCAAACCGATGATGAGAATGAGATAGTGGAACTCTTTTTTCTTTCTTTTGAGGGGGAATTACTCGAAATTTTGATTAGAGTAAGAGGAAAATCAAGTAGTGATATTGATTTCGATGTCAAACAAGGATCACAGAGTACACACGGATGACTGTTTGGAGAGTGAAAATTCAACGAAATGAGTTTGGCTTCCAATCTCCAATCGCGATGGAGTGCAACTACTGCTTCTTGAGATCTTGACTGTCAAATTTTTTTAATATCTAGGCCCTCACCTAAACGCCCATTATAATTATAAACTTCCAATCTTCCTTTACACTTTGTTTGGTATTTTTTTTTAACAAAGGAAGGAAAAAGAAAGGAAGAGAAAGGAGTAGAAAGAAAAAGATGAGAAAAGAAGATAGTTGTAGTTTTTAATGTTTGGTATAATTAGTGAATTTGAAAGGAATCACATGTTTAGTTGTCATTAATAAAAGAAATGAATGGAAGGAAATAAAGAAAACATATATAAAAGCTTCTTAGCTTTCTTTCCAGTCAAATTCCTCCGACTTTGGGAGGAAAGAAAATGATGGAGGACCATCTACACATGATACACATGATCCGAAACTGACTAGTATGGTAGCTTTGACAATGCATGAAGTCCTAACTTCTTTGGTTCCTTCTATGATCGTTGTTGAGTCCTTGATTAGTTATGTTCATTAGTTTCCTTTATTAAATTGTCGAGTTGTAAAGAGTCCTAGTGTAGCTGGAGTCTTTGTTTCTTTTGCTTTTGATATTTTCGAATGATCTATTTAGGACAAGTTGTTGTTAGTTGAGTCATGTAAAAACACATTTGAAGTGCTGGAATAGAAGTTGTTGCACGCCTACATGGTCAGCCACAAGCAAAGGAGATCATGCCTTGAATATAGGAACCACTTCCTAGTTCAAAGGCGCCACATTCAAAGAGGAGAGCAGCCACGCCTTTGAAGGTGTTTGTTCTATTTTCGTGGCCTTAAGGCATGCTGATCAGTTGGGCCACGTTCTTCTACATGGTTTAATGGAGATCATGGCTTAGTTCATGTAGATCATAGCTTAGTTTATTTTCGTAATTTTAATTATGTCCAAAAATCAGAAAATGGCTTGTAAGACTTGTATAATACTACGGAAATCAATGAGAAGATCATCAAGTTTTATGACCAAAATACATGTGTGTATTAACCTTTGCTTTTCTTGGCGTTTCTTGGATTAGAAACTTATAAGAAATTCGTCCTTTGCTTAATTAACATTGGCACGTTAATTTGTGACCTTAGGAAGTTCTAATTTCATTGAGTGGTGTTTCTGTATCTCTTTGAAGCTAGAATACACGCCCAAGTTGAGGGAAGCTTCGGTTTCTTCCTTAGCTTGTTTCTATCTCTTCTTTGTATGTTCCTACTTGCATGTACGAGCATACATCATCTTGGTATCAGAGCTAAGCTCATATCCTACCTATTTTCATTCCCCAATCAACCCCAAACTCATCCCCAAACACGTCACAAACCATCACCACAAACCGCAACCCAAAACCCTACCTAAGCAGCTCTAATTGATAATCCTAGTAATGGCGGAAGGAGATCACCCCCCTAATGGTTGGCGTGAGTCTATGAGGTTATTAGAGGAAGAAAGGAGGGAAAGTAATGCTCGAATGGCCTTACTCCAAGATCAAGTGAGACAACTTTCAGCTCGGCTCACTAGGCAAAGGGGTGATGAAGACTCAGAAGGCGAAGCTAGTGACGTTACTTTGTTTCCCAGGAGGCATAACTCTCGACCATCCAATGATATCAAGGTAGATATACCTGATTATGATGGCAAACTCGACACTGATGAGTTTATAGAGTGGTTAAGAACCGTGGAGAGGGTTTTTGACTATAAACAAGTACCGGAGGACAAGAGAGTCAAATTGGTTGCATTGAAACTTCGAAAGTACGCATCAACTTGGTGGGCTAGTGTTTGTAGTAAGAGAGAACGCCAAGGTAAGGAGAAGGTGCGTACATGGGATAAGATGAAAAAGCTCTTAAAACAAAAATTCCTACCTACTTACTATGTGCAAGAGAACTTTGCAAAGTTCCATCACTTGCAACAAGGTTCGAATTCTGTCGAAGTCTATGCTAGGGACTTTGAAGCCTACCTCATGAAGTGTGAAGTACATGAGGATGAACCTCAAACATTGGTGAGGTTCCTTGGAGGTTTGGACCCCAAGATCGCCAATACAGTGGAACTCCACCACTACTCTACCTTAGAAGAACTTATTCTTCTTGCTCACAAGGTGGAAAAACAACACAAGCCTAAAAGTAAAGGTGAGACCTCACGTCCCTTTACCAAAACCGTCCCCTTCATTCCAAAGAATCCTCAATCAAACACTTCTAAACCCCCCTATCTTACCCCTTCTACCCCTAGTACATCCAAAGTTGGGAGGAGATGCTTTAGGTGTCAAGGCTTGGGCCATATCGCATCCGAATGCCCTAACAAGAAAGTGGTGACTTTGATGGAATACAATGCCTATCAAGGAGATGACGAAGAGGAGAATGAGGAGGAGAATGAGGAGTGGCAAGGAGATGTTAAGGAGGAAGAAACATTCGGCCCTGATGAAGGAGAATGTTTGGTGGTTCGCAGAGCCTTAAGTAGCAATGTTGATCATGAAGAGCTAAGGCAACGAGAGTCCATTTTTCATACAAGGTGCACCATTGGAGGCAAGATTTGCACGTTGATTATAGATGGAGGGAGTTGTACGAATGTTGCTGCTCAAACAATGATTGACAAGCTCAAGCTCCCAACAACACCTCACCCACGTCCCTATGTGATTCAATGGCTCAATCAAGGTAAGGGTATACAAGTTTCAAATCGTGTACTGTTATCTTTTAGTATTGGAAGTTATAAGGAGGAACTATGGTGTGCTGTGATCCCTATGGATGCATGTCATGTACTCCTAGGGCGTCCATGGTTGTTTGATAGAAGGGTCATTCATGATGGTTATAAGAACACCTACTCTCTCACCAAAGACCACAAAAAGATAACCCTCACCCCAATCCCTTCCTATTCAGTTACAAGAATCCATTCCACAAAAGAAAAATACCATTCCCTCACAACCTTACTCCAATCCGAATACCATGAATTAATCCATATGCGTGATATGATGTTGCACACCACAAAAGAAGAAGCCAAAGATAACACTACCCTTTCCCACCCAATGCTTACGCCCTTACTTGCCAAATACAAAGATGTTTTTCCTCACGAAATTCCCCGTGGCTTGCCACCAAAACGTGACATTCAACATAAGATTGACTTCATTCCTGGAGCAATGTTACCAAATAAGCCAGCTTATAGGTCTAACCCTAAAGAAACTGATGAAATTAGAAAACAAGTAGAGGACTTGTTGTCTAAAGGTCTAATTAGGGAGTCTTAAGCCATGTGCTGTCCCTACTTTGTTGGTGCCTAAGAAGAGTGGAGAATGGAGAATGTGTGTGGATAGTAGGGCAATAAACAAAATCACCATCAAATATAGGTTTCCTATTCCTCGTTTGAATGATTTATTGGATGATCTAAATGGTTCGAAATTGTTTTCCAAGATTGACTTGAGAAGTGGATATCACCAAATCAGAATTTGTGAAGGTGATGAATGGAAAACAGCATTCAAAACCAAAGAGGGCTTGTATGAGTGGCTTGTTATGCCATTTGGTTTGTCTAATGCACCTAGTACATTCATGCGCTTAATGAACCAAACTATGAAACCTTTCATTGGCCGTTTTGTAGTTGTTTATTTTGATGATATATTGGTGTATAGTAAGAATGAACAAGAACATGTTAATCATTTGCAAAATGTGTTCGAAGTCTTGAGAAAGGAACGGTTATATGGCAATTTAGAGAAGTGTCATTTCTTCTCTAGTAGCGTGATCTTCTTGGGATTCATTGTCTCAAGTGAAGGCATTCAAGCTGATGAAAAGAAAGTGCAAGCCATCAAGGAGTGGCCTACTCCTACCTCTATGCAGCAAGTTCGAAGCTTTCATGGTCTTGCATCCTTCTATAGAAGGTTTGTGCGCAACTTTAGTGCCCTTATGACTCCTATCACTGAACTTACAAAGCTCAAGAAGTTTGAATGGAATGAGCAAGCTCAAAGAGCCTTTGAAGAGGTAAAGAATCAACTTACTACTGCTCCTATATTAGCCTTGCCTAATTTTAATGAAGTTTTTGAAGTTGAGTGTGATGCCTCCGGAGTTGGCATTGGTGCTGTCCTTTCACAAAATGGGCGTCCTATAGCCTATTTTAGTGAAAAGTTGAAATGAAGCCAAGAGGAAGTACTCCACTTATGACAAGGAGTTTTATGCATTGGTTCGAGCTCTAGATCATTGGCGCCACTATCTCATTGCTAAGGAGTTTATACTCCATTCTGATCATGAGGCGCTTAAATTCATTCAAAGCCAACACAAGCTTCAACCACGCCATGCTAAGTGGGTGGAATTCCTTCAAACGTTCCATTTCACCATCAAGCACAAGGCCGGCAAAATGAATAAGGGAGCTGATGCACTTTCAAGGAGGTACCTGCTTTTGACTTCTTTAAATCCTAAAGTTGTTGGATTAGAGTTGTTAAAAGAATGTTACAAGAATGATAAGGATTTTGGTGTTATGTTCGAGAAATGCCATAATCATGCTGTTGGAGAATTCTATCTCTTGAAGGGGTTTCTTTTCAAAGGAAATTAACTATGCATTCCAAGATCAAGTGTTCGAGAATCTTTGATTAAAGAGTTTCATGAAGGAGGTCTTGCTGGTCACTTTGGCATTGAGAAAACAGTCTCATTGGTTGGTGAATACTTTCATTGGCCAAAGCTAGCACGAGATGTTGACTTCTTAATTAAGAGATGTTTAGCTTGTCAAAAGGCTAAAGGACATTTGTTGCCTCAAGGATTATACACACCACTCCCAATTCCTCAAGCTCCATGGGAGGATGTGAGCCTTGATTTCATTGTTGGACTACCTAAAACTCGAAACCATAAAGATTCAATCATGGTGGTAGTTGATAGGTTTTCTAAAATGGCTCACTTTGTTGCTTGTCATACTACATATGATGCTGTAAATGTAGCTAACTTGTATTTCAGGGACATAGTTCGAATCCATGGCATTCCTAAGTCTATGGTGAGTGATAGAGATTCGAAGTTCCTTAGCCATTTTTGGCTCACTTTATGGCGAAAAATGGGAACCAAGCTGAAGTTTAGCACTTCTAGCCACCCTCAAACCGACGGTCAAACGGAGGTCACCAATAGGACTCTTGGCACCTTGCTTCGAGCCCTAATCACCAAGAAACCAAGCCAATGGGAAGAGTTGTTACCCACGCTGAATTTGCATTCAATAGGGTGCCTAGCAAGACTACTGGTCTTAGTCCCTTTTACATTGTCTATGGCTTGGATCCTTGTACTCCCTTAGACCTTGCTCCTTTTCCCACCACCACAAAATATAGCCATGATGCAAATACACGAGCCCTTGAAATCAAGCAACTCCATGAGCATGTACGTGAGAAGATAGAAAAAGCCAATGCACGTGTGAAAGAAAGAATTGATAAGAAGAGGCGTGAAGTGTCATTCCAAGCAGGAGACATGGTGTGGATTCATCTCCGGAAGGAACGATTTCCATCCAAAAGAAAGTCCAAATTGAGTCCAAGGTCCGATGGTCCATTCAAAGTGCTCGGCAAAGTGAATGATAATGCTTATAAGGTGGAACTTCCGGATGACTATGGAGTTTCGGATACCTTTAATGTTGCTGATTTGAGTCCTTTCTATGAGGATGATGAACTTTTGCCAAGTTTGAGAGCAAACCCTTCCAAAGAAGGGGAGGATGATGGAGGACCATCTACACATGATACACATGATCCGAAACTGACTAGTATGGTAGCTTTGACAATGCATGAAGTCCTAACTTCTTTGGTTCCTTCTATGATCATTGTTGAGTCCTTGATTAGTTATGTTCATTAGTTTCCTTTATTAATTGTCGAGTTGTAAAGAGTCCTAGTGTAGTTGGAGTCTTTGTTTCTTTTGATATTTTCGAATGATCTATTTAGGACAAGTTGTTGTTAGTTGAGTCATGTAAAACACATTTGAAGTGCTGGAATAGAAGTTGTTGTTGCACGCCTACATGGTCAGCCACAAGCAAAGGAGATCATGCCTTAAATATAGGAACCACTTCCTAGTTCAAAGGCGCCACATTCAAAGAGGAGAGCAGCCACGCCTTTGAAGGAGTTTGTTCCTATTTTCGTGGCCTTAAGGCATGCTGATCAGTTGGGCCACGTTCTTCTACATGATTTAATGGAGATCATGGCTTAGTTCATGTAGATCATAGCTTAGTTTATTTTCGTTATTTTAATTATGTCAAAAAAAATCAGAAAATGGCTTGTAAGACTTGTATATATACTACGGAAATCAATGAGAAGATCATCAAGTTTTATGACCAAAATACATGTGTGTATTAACCTTTGCTTTTCTTTGGCGTTTCTTGGATTAGAAACTTATAAGAAATTCATCCTTTGCTTAATTAACATTGGCACGTTAATTTGTGACCTTAGGAAGTTCTAATTTCATTGAGTGGTGTTTCTGTATCTCTTTGAAGCTAGAATACACGCCCAAGTTGAGGAAGCTTCGGTTTCTTCCTTAGCTTGTTTCTATCTCTTCTTTGTATGTTCCTACTTGCATGTACGAGCATACATCATCTTGGTATCAGAGCTAAGCTCATATCCTACCTATTTTCATTCCCCAATCAACCCCAAACTCATCCCCAAACACGTCACAAACCATCACCACAAACCGCAACCCAAAACCCTACCTAAGCAGCTCTAATTGATAATCCTAGTAATGGCGGAAGGAGATCACCCCCCTAATGGTTGGCGTGAGTCTATGAGGTTATTAGAGGAAGAAAGGAGGGAAAGTAATGCTCAATGGCCTTACATCCAGATCAAGTAGAGTACAGTGAGACAATCTTAGCTCGGCTCACTAGGCAAAGAGGGTGATGAAGACCAGTGATGAAGACTCAGAAGGCGAAGCTAGTGACGTTACTTTGTTTCCCAGGAGGCATAACTCTCGACCATCCAATGATATCAAGGTAGACATACCTGATTATGATGGCAAACTCGACACTGATGAGTTTGTAGAGTGGTTAAGAACCGTGGAGAGGGTTTTTGACTATAAGCAAGTACCGGAGGACAAGAGAGTCAAATTGGTTGCATTGAAACTTCGAAAGTATGCATCAACTTGGTGGGCTAGTGTTTGTAGTAAGAGAGAACGCCAAGGTAAGGAGAAGGTGCGTTCATGGGATAAGATGAAAAAGCTCTTAAAAACAAAAATTCCTACCTACTTACTATGTGCAAGAGAACTTTGCAAAGTTCCATCACTTGCAACAAGGTTCGAATTCTGTCGAAGTCTATGCTAGGGACTTTGAAGCCTACCTCATGAAGTGTGAAGTACATGAGGATGAACCTCAAACATTGGTGAGGTTCCTTGGAGGTTTGGACCCCAAGATCGCCAATACAGTGGAACTCCACCACTACTCTACCTTAGAAGAACTTATTCTTCTTGCTCACAAGGTGGAAAAACAACACAAGCCTAAAGGTAAAGGTGAGACCTCACGTCCCTTTACCAAAACCGTCCCCTTCATTCCAAAGAATCCTCAATCAAACACTTCTAAACCCCCCTATCTTACCCCTTCTACTCCTAGTACATCCAAAGTTGGGAGGAGATGCTTTAGGTGCCAAGGCTTGGGCCATATAGCATCCGAATGCCCTAACAAGAAAGTGGTGACTTTGATGGAATACAATGCCTATCAAGGAGATGACGAAGAGGAGAATGAGGAGGAGAATGAGGATTCAAGGAGAGTTAAGGAGGAAGAAACATTCGGCCCTGATGAAGGAGAATGTTTGGTGGTTCGAAGAGCCTTAAGTAGCAATGTTGATCATGAAGAGCTAAGGCAACGAGAGTCCATTTTTCATACAAGGTGCACCATTGGAGGCAAGATTTGCACGTTGATTATAGATGGAGGGAGTTGTACGAATGTTGCTGCTCAAACAATGATTGACAAGCTCAAGCTCCCAACAACACCTCACCCACGCCCCTATGTGATTCAATGGCTCAATCAAGGTAAGGGTATACAAGTTTCGAATCGTGTACTTTTATCTTTTAGTATTGGAAGTTATAAGGAGGAACTATGGTGTGATGTGATCCTATGGATGCATGTCATGTACTCCTAGGGCGTCCATGGTTGTTTGATAGAAGGGTCATTCATGATGGTTATAAGAACACCTACTCTCTCACCAAAGACCACAAAAAGATAACCCTCACCCCATCCCTTCCTATTCAGTTACAAAATCCATTCCACAAAAGAAAAATACCATTCCCTCACAACCTTACTCCAATCCGAATACCATGAATTAACCCATATGCGTGATATGATGTTGCACACCACAAAAGAAAAGCCAAAGAAACACCACCCTTCCCACCCAATGCTTACGCCCTTACTTCCAAATACAAAGATGTTTTTCCCACGAAATTCCCCATGGCTTCCACCAAAACGTGACATTCAACATAAGATTGACTTCATTCCTGGAGCAATGTTACCAAATAAGCCAGCTTATAGGTCTAACCCTAAAGAAACGAGAAATTAGAAAACAAGTAGAGGACTTGTTGTCTAAAGGTCTAATTCGGGAGTCCTTAAGTCCATGTGCTGTCCCTACTTTGTTGGTGCCTAAGAAGAGTGGAGAATGGAGAATGTGTGGGATAGTAGGGCAATAAACAAAATCACCATCAAATATAGGTTTCCTATTCCTCGTTGAATGATTTGTTGGATGATTAATGGTTCGAAACTGTTTTCCCAAGATTGACTTGAGAAAGTGGATATCACCAAATTAGAATTTGTGAAGGTGATGAATGGAAAACAGCATTCAAAACCAAAGAGGGCTTGTATGAGTGGCTTGTTATGCCCTTTGGTTTGTCTAATGCACCTAGTACATTCATGCGCTTAATGAACCAAACTATGAAACCTTTCATTGGCCGTTTTGTAGTTGTTTATTTTGATGATATATTGGTGTATAGTAAGAATGAACAAGACCATGTTAATCATTTGCAAAATGTGTTCGAAGTCTTGAGAAAGGAACGGTTATATGGCAATTTAGAGAAGTGTCATTTCTTCTCTAATAGCGTGATCTTCTTGGGATTCATTGTCTCAAGTGAAGGCATTCAAGCTGATGAAAAGAAAGTGCAAGCCATCAAGGAGTGGCCTACTCCTACCTCTATGCAACAAGTTCGAAGCTTCATGGTCTTGCATCCTTCTATAGGAGGTTTGTGCGCAACTTTAGTGCACTTATGACTCCTATCACTGAACTTACAAAGCTCAAGAAGTTTGAATGGAATGAGCAAGCTCAAAGGGCCTTTGAAGAGGTAAAGAATCAACTTACTACTGCTCCTATATTAGCTTTGCCTAATTTTAATGAAGTTTTTGAAGTTGAGTGTGATGCCTCCGGAGTTGGCATTGGTGCTGTCCTTTCACAAAATGGGCGCCCTCTAGCCTATTTTAGTGGAAATTGAAATGAAGCCAAGAGGAAGTACTCCACTTATGACAAGGAGTTTTATGCATTGGTTCGAGCTCTAGATCATTGGCGCCACTATCTCATTGCTAAGGAGTTTATACTCCATTCTGATCATGAGGCGCTTAAATTCATTCAAAGCCAACACAAGCTTCAACCACGCCATGCTAAGTGGGTGGAATTCCTTCAAACATTCCATTTCACCATCAAGCACAAGGCGGCAAATGAATAAGGAGCTGATGCACTTTCAAGGAGGTACCTGCTTTTGACTTCTTTAAAACCTAAAGTTGTTGGATTAGAGTTGTTAAAAGAATGTTACAAGAATGATAAGGATTTTGGTGTTATGTTCGAGAAATGCCATAATCATGCTGTTGGAGAATTCTATCTCTTGAAGGGGTTTCTTTTCAAAGGAAATCAACTATGCATTCCAAGATCAAGTGTTCGAGAATCTTTGATTAAAGATTTCATGAAGGAGGTCTTGCTGGTCACTTTGGCATTGAGAAAACAGTCTCATTGGTTGGTGAATACTTTCATTGGCCAAAGCTAGCACGAGATGTTGACTTCTTAATTAAGAGATGTTTAGCTTGTCAAAAGGCTAAAGGACATTTGTTGCCTCAAGGATTATACATGCCACTCCCAATTCCTCAAGCTCCATGGGAGGATGTGAGCCTTGATTTCATTGTTGGACTACCTAAAACTCGAAACCATAAAGATTCAATCATGGTGGTAGTTGATAGGTTTTCTAAAATGGCTCACTTTGTTGCTTGTCATACTACTTATGATGCTGTAAATGTAGCTAACTTGTATTTCAGGGACATAGTTCGAATCCATGGCATTCCTAAGTCTATGGTGAGTGATAGAGACTCGAAGTTCCTTAGCCATTTTTGGCTCACTTTATGGCGAAAAATGGGAACCAAGCTGAAGTTTAGCACTTCTAGCCACCCTCAAACCGACGGTCAAACGGAGGTCACCAATAGGACTCTGGCACCTTGCTTCGAGCCCTAATCACCAAGAAACCAAGCCAATGGGAAGTTGTTACCCCACGCTGAATTTGCATTCAATAGGGTGCCTAGCAAGACTACTGGTCTTAGTCCCTTTTACATTGTCTATGGCTTGGATCCTTGTACTCCCTTAGACCTTGCTCCTTTTCCACCACCACAAAATATAGCCATGATGCAAATACACGAGCCCTTGAAATCAAGCAACTCCATGAGCATGTACGTGAGAAGATAGAAAAGCCAATGCACGTGTGAAAGAAAGAATTGATAAGAAGAGGCGTGAAGTGTCATTCCAAGCAGGAGACATGGTGTGGATTCATCTCCGGAAGGAACGATTTCCATCCAAAAGAAAGTCCAAATTGAGTCCAAGGTCCGATGGTCCATTCAAAGTGCTCGGCAAAGTGAATGATAATGCTTATAAGGTGGAACTTCCGGATGACTATGGAGTTTCGGATACCTTTAATGTTGCTGATTTGAGTCCTTTCTATGAGGATGATGAACTTTTGCCAAGTTTGAGAGCAAACCCTTCCAAAGAAGGGGAGGATGATGGAGGACCATCTACACATGATACACATGATCCGAAACTGACTAGTATGGTAGCTTTGACAATGCATGAAGTCCTAACTTCTTTGGTTCCTTCTATGATCGTTGTTGAGTCCTTGATTAGTTATGTTCATTAGTTTCCTTTATTAATTGTCGAGTTGTAAAGAGTCCTAGTGTAGCTGGAGTCTTTGTTTCTTTTGCTTTTGATATTTTCGAATGATCTATTTAGGACAAGTGTTGTGTAGTTGAGTCATGTAAAAACACATTTGAAGTGCTGGAATAGAAGTTGTTGTTGCACGCCTACATGGTCAGCCACAAGCAAAGGAGATCATGCCTTGAATATAGGAACCACTTCCTAGTTCAAAGGCGCCACATTCAAAGAGGGAGCAGCCACGCCTTTGAAGGAGTTTGTTCCTATTTTCGTGGCCTTAAGGCATGCTGATCAGTTGGGCCACGTTCTTCTACATGATTTAATGGAGATCATGGCTTAGTTCATGTAGATCATAGCTTAGTTTATTTTCGTTATTTTAATTATGTCAAAAAAAATCAGAAAATGGCTTGTAAGACTTGTATATATACTACGGAAATCAATGAGAAGATCATCAAGTTTTATGACCAAAATACATGTGTGTATTAACCTTTGCTTTTCTTTGGCGTTTCTTGGATTAGAAACTTATAAGAAATTCATCCTTTGCTTAATTAACATTGGCACGTTAATTTGTGACCTTAGGAAGTTCTAATTTCATTGAGTGGTGTTTCTGTATCTCTTTGAAGCTAGAATACACGCCCAAGTTGAGGGAAGCTTCGGTTTCTTCCTTAGCTTGTTTCTATCTCTTCTTTGTATGTTCCTACTTGCATGTACGAGCATACATCAGAAAAGCAAGGATTTAAGAGTATTATTTTCCTTCCACTTTCTCTCCTTTCCAATCAAACCCCTCTTATTTTCTTTTACCAAACATGAGAAAGTTTGTTTCTACATTTCCTTTTCTTTCATTTCCATCCAAATCCTTCCTACCAAACAAAGCCTTAAAACATTTACATTTATAACTTATGAGGTTCCTCATATTATCTCTCTCCTTATATTATTAGTCCACATCACTTTTTACTACTTTTTCAAGAAACTAGTATTTCGGGCCCGAGCATTATCCCGGGTTGGTATTGTTTCCCGAATTTAATATGGATTTTTTTCCACTCCCATTTGAATATATTAAGGAAAACTCAACATTTAAAAGGTACAAATATAATAATGTGAACACTTAAAGCATGATTAAAAGTTGGTTGAGATGGTAATTGTATTATGTATAATAGCAAGAGGTCACGGGTTGAAATCTTATTGCAAGCTAATTATTCTTTTGTTAATTGACATGACTTATGTACACATTGGACAATTCTAGTGGAGAAACTAGGTGCCACGTGACGTGTATACATTGTCATGCACGTCTTTTAATATATTTGTATAGATATATGATAGACCCCTAACCGTTAATTGCCAAAAATAACTAACAAGGACACGTTGGCACCTACGTCTTAAAATTAACGTAAACAACCTTTTTGGTGTACAAACAACATCAAGTATAAAATACAATATGTTATTTCACTATTTTGATAATGACATATAATTAAAGTTTACATGATTTTAGTTTATTAAATCCGATTTTTAGTTTATTATGTTAGAAGTAATTTCATATGTCTTAGATTTATTGTTTTGTTTATTTTATTTTGTTAGATTTATTCTTTAAGTTTTTAATTAGTTTAGTTATCGTTAGATTTCACAAATAATATGTTAAATAACTTATGAAGAATTGATTAGGAGTTTAATCAAGATTAAGTTGTTTATAAATTATTTGTAATGTTCGGTGAATATTATGGATGTAACAAAGTTAATATATTAAGGTTCCATAATAGTGTGTTTAGTTAGTGTGTGTGTAGCATCTTCGGTTTGCCTACAATCTAGGAGCCGCCAATCACTAACCTAAGTATGCGCTTAAAAATAGATCGTTGAGGTAGTTTCTACATTTTAGGAACCACGACAACCAATCTATTTATAAGGCGTGCGAACGTGGAGAAGTGGCTACGTTTAAGGAAGCCAACTGCTAACGGAATTATCACAACGGATACATTGTGGAGAAGTGGCTGAAGCTACGTGGGATAATGGAGAAGATCTTGGAGAAGATCGTGGAGAAGAACACGAGAAGAAAGGACCCTACAAATAGAGTTTTGTAATGATCTTAAAAATATACTTTCAGAATTTTATGTAATATTCTTAGTGAAAGTACATTCGGTTTTCTTCTTCTTAGAAATTGATGTATTATACATTGGGTTGAGTGAATCTAAGTCTGTAATCATTTTGAGAGAAAAAGAGAAAGAGAAAGAGAAGAGAGAAAGAGAAAAGACTTTGAGTGAAGTCAAGGGAGAAGTCAACTGTTCAAGGGGAACAGGCTGACAGAGAACCAGTTCCTAGAGGAACAGAGTTGGTCCAAGTTTAGGTTGTACAAAAGAGAGTCTTTTGGCCTAAAAGTTATTAAAGAGAATTGAGTCAAAATCCCTCGTGGTCAAGTTTTTTCTTCCTATTGAGCCTAGGAAGTTTTCCTTGTAAAAATCTCGTGGTCCTAGTTCTTTCTTAATTCATGCAATTATTTCTTTCTTATTCAATCATTCTTTTATTTCCGCAAAAAGTTTGAAAATCTCTCCAACTACAATTCACCCCCCCTCTTGTAGATGCTTAAGTGTTCGTCCAAGACTAACAATTGGTATCAGAGCCTAGTTCCTCCAAAATCAGTTAACACTGAGGAGCTAGGTCTTGGAAACGATGAACACATCAGGAGAAAGATTGGAAGAAGGTTACTCAACTCAGCGTCCTCCAATGTTCAATGGCAAGTATTATTCATAGTGGAAGAATCGTATGGAAATATTTATCAAGGCCGAAAATTATCAAGTTTGGAGAGTAATAGAGATCGGTGACTTCGAAGTCACAGAGAAAAATGAAAAAGGTGAAGAAATCCCCAAGCCACTCTCCAAATATGATAAAGATGACTTCGACAAGATGAAGATGAATAACTTGGCCAAAAAGATTCTCCACTGTGGTCTTGGTCCCCATGAACACAATCGAATCATGGGATGCAAATCAGCCAAGCAAATGTGGGAACTTCTTCAAGTTACTCACGAAAACAAACGAAGTCAAGAGATCAAAGATTGACATGCTCATGCACAAATATGAGCTATTTCAAATGAAGCCTAAGGAGTTTGTTCAAGAGATGCTCACAAGATTCTCCAACATCATTAATGAACTTGTATCTCTAGGAAAGATCATCATTCCCGAGGAACAAGTACGAAAAGTTCTACGAAGTCTTCCTCAGGATGAAAAATGGATGGCAAAGGTTACTGCCCTGCTTGAAACAAAATATTTCACCACATTCAATATTGAACAACTTTCCGGTTCCTTGTTGACTCATGAAATCCATCTAGGAACTCATGAAGTTGACTCTAATAGGCCTAAGGCATTGGCTCTAAAGTCCGATGACTTAGAGGATTCAGAAACTGATGATGAAGAGGCAGCACTGATCGTGAAAAGATTCAAAAAGTTCTTCAACAAGAACTACAAAGAGATGGGAAAGGAACAACAAAAACCTTTCTCAAAAGTTGATATGAGAAGGGCCATGGTAGCTGCCTGGGGAGAATCTGATTCAGACGAGGAGCAGGAACAACCAGAAGAGGAGACAACTCATTTATGTCTCATGGCAAAAACAGACGAGGAAGAAGACTTGCCAAACAACAAGCACTAGTGGAAAAAAGTTCTTTTGCTACTTGTCAAATGCTTTGGTTGTTTCACAAACGGAGCATTTGGTGAGTTCCTTTAATATTTTAATAAAAAAAATTCACAAATGCTCCGTTTGACCAGAGCATTTGTTATTCTTGCCACTTTTTTTTTCACTCGCTCCCCTCCTCTCCTCGATTCTACTTACTGCTCTCCCCCTTATGATTTTTCTCTTGCTTCAGTCAGTTCGACACACTCTCTTTCTCCCTTTCTATCTCTTAACCTCTCCACTCATCTACCCTGTGGAAGTCTCAAACAAACATTTTCTCGTTCAACCCTCCCAAATCCTATTTCCCTCTTCTTCGATCTTAATCGTTAAAACCCTGTCAACAATGAACTTCCCCAATTTCACTCTCTATCCTATAAACCCTAGTTTCTCCCTTCCAATTCGAACTTTGCTTCTCTCACAAACCCTAGAAATTCTCAAATGGCATCGAAGGAGGTTTTTAATTTGCTGAACTTGTACCAAGATGATGACGACAACGACATGGAAGATGCCGAAAAGACCGAAAATGAAGACGAAGTTACATAATATGAGCCACAAAGAAGTGTAGAAGAATTGTGAGATGCGAACAAAGATGAATTGCGAGGTATAGATATCTCTCAACTTCCCCAATTTCACTCTCTCTCCTATATCTCTTGCTGATCTCTCGCTGGCTGCTCTGCTCCGATGCTAGATCCGCGCAATTTGGAGCAGCAGTAGCCCTAGAATCTATGGTTCTAGGGTTCAATTCACTGCTCGTGCTATTCAATTTCATTGTTCACTCTACTGTATTTTAGGGCTTGATTTTGAAATAAGGTAGACTCGGGGTTTCTCTCACTCAACCACCGTCCTCTCTGTTTACTCCTCTCACTCAACCACCATTTTCTTCTATATGTCAACCAAACAAGAATGGTAATGTTGTTTGTATGTCCTGGGATGGTCCCGTTTCCTCGGTTAAACTTATCCCTCAGGGCCGAAATCTTGAGGTAAATTTCTTTCCATCTAGAGTTTCTCTTTTTAATTTCTATGTTTTTTTATACTCAAATTTCATGTGGGTTTTGTTTATTTGGGTGTTTGGACATCTGGGTCCTTTTTAGTTTTGTGATATATGAAGATACATCATGTAGTGTAATCTTTGAAGTAGTATTTGTTAGAAATCTTAGGTGTGAGATATTCAATTTTATTGGTTATATTATATCATCTGTTGGGATATTACTAAATTTTAGAACTATTTTCAGCTATAGGATGCTTATTTGATTATGATTTGAGAGTTGCTGTTATCAATCTTTTGCTTAACTATCCAGTATTCTGAATTCAAAATCTCATATTTGCTACTTGATATTGTAATGTGGTTAATTGGGTGGATGGTCTTAGTCATGTAGATCCTCAATAATGAAGCTTTCTCGTTTGATGCTATTTTGCTGATACTTGTTTCATCAATCTGTGTTCTTATGCTAAGAGAACTCACATGTGAGTTGGAAGGACGCATGCAGAGAAATTGAATCCAGGCATTTTTTTTTTTTTTTGCAAAATTATGGTCTGAGTTTTTTCAATTTTCGCTGTTCGATCTGGAATTTCTTTGTTATGAAATTGTTCAATCTGTTTTTTATTTATAATATCTTATGTTGATATATTTTTTTGTTCAATGTTTTGGATTTATGTTAGTATATACTAATACAAAATGGTTTGGATCTTGAATTTTGTGATTTTTGATTTTGTTATGTGAAGACGTTTTTGGTGTATGCAACCTAAATATATAACTGTTCTTTAAAATTTTTTTCGTCTGAGTTGTCTTTAATCTTGGCCTAAGATCTTTAAACTCCACCTAGGCTTCAATACCAAGTCAAGTACGTTGTTTGTCAAATGGATATTATATTATTTTCAAATTCATAAAAAATTACATCATGTTTAGGGACAAATGCTTTGGTACTAGTGTTATTATTTCATGATAATCAGCAACAAGTCTTCCTAGTGTTTGCACTGCACCAAACTCTTATTTTTGGGTTGTTTGTGATTCCAAAATATGAATCAATTTGAAATCCTATCCTGTGTTCTTTCTTCTATTAGTTATCATTATGAAGAGACTGAGATCGTCATAGTTGCCTATTTATTTATCTTACCCATATTTATGCATGAAAGTATTTTTTGAGCTTTTTAAAGCTGCAGTATTTTTTGACCATCAAAGTACAATATGTAATTGAGTGGTCTAAGCTGAAATCTAATTCTTGCATAATGTATCCCTTTTCACCCCCTGTGGCCCTGTCCTAGATCCCAAAAGAAAATAAAAAGAAAAGAAAACCTAAAATCTGACATATACTGAGGTACACTCTCTCTCCTAAGTCTGACCCTTTGAGCTTTTAAAAAGCTTAGATGAAGATGATGAGGTGGAGAGCATTTGATCTGGAATGATCCCTAATATTATATTCAGGGTACCTGCTGTAGATGTCACAGCTATGAGCTGTGTTTCCTGGCAAGTTTGTGGCAAATGTAACTCTCTATCTTACGTCTTCATCAAGCTCATTTTGAGTAATCGAGCCTCTCAACTTCTCAGTATCATCTACATTATTTGGAAGAGTCCTAAACATTAATCGTACACAAGATCTTAGGCCACAAGAGTCTCCTTCCTTTTGGCGTTGTGTTATTAGCTGTTTGTTTCAGGGCTTTTAGAGAGCAAGAAGAAGTCATCTTTTCTGAAGATTTTGACTTCTCATAGTTGTTATTTGTTATACGAATGTAGTTGGTGTCCGTAAAGCTCGAGAAATTGCTGGAAGCTTTCAGTTGCCTATAATTGGGGTGCATCACATGGAGGCTCATACTATAGTAGCGAGGTATGGCTGACATCCCTGCGCAGAATCAATTGCCTAATGCCTAACATTATATGATGAATTTTGATCAGTTTTTAGAACTTCCATAGTTTGTCGTTTTTTAGCTGAGTTTTGATTCTGAAGAACCTTGTTTCTTCTGCACCCCATTAAAGCTACTGTATTATGTCGCATCTCATAGTTTTCCTTGTTGTCCAGGTTGACTCATAGAAACCTGCAGTTTCCCTTCATGGAACTGCTTATTTCAGGTAATGATGTTTCTCAAAGTCATTCTTTTGCACTTTTTCTGTTAAACCAGGCTGAAATTGAGTCTCAAATTTTCTAATACTTCCATGATCTCTCAGGACTGAGTGATGATGCAGTATATGGTGCCTTTCCATCTAATCATTGTTATAGTCAGAAACGAATTGGTTCTAGTGTCTTCTACTTTTACATATTTTTCTTTAAATTGCCAACATTCAGATATTGAGGCTCTATGTTCCAACAATAGAGTTGAAAACATTGGAGAATAAGTTAAAGTCTGACATAAGATTGAGAATTATGTAATATTAAAGGACTTAATAACCTGTGCAGTTAAGGTTACATTTAGCCATTTGTTATAATGATCTTGGTAATCTGTGAAAGATACTTTTCAAACCTAATTACAGCCAGCTTTATCCCATCTAATTGCTTAAGGAACTGAGCGGGTGTTTGGTATGGGGGTTATAAGAAAGGGAAAGGGAATTAAGACCCTTCTTTTACATATCCCTTTCTCCATTGTTCCGCCAGATGTGTTAATCCTGATCTCCCCCCTCCCCTTGAGATTTCAAATCCCCCATACCACTCTACACCATGGCTTCCCTTAACCACCATCATAGCTTCCCAACAGCCACACACCACCACAGTCAACCACCTTGCTTAGAAACCCAGCAAACCTCCCATCCACTCCATCCAACCACCTCTCAATCCGACATCTAGTAACCGCTTCATTATGTAGATCTTTCAAGTGTTACTTGTAATGCTATACTGAGTATCTCTTGGACTTCATCTTTCCTTCCAGGAGGACACAATCTTCTAATTCTTGCACGTGATCTGGGATTACATACAACTTGGAACAACCATAGATGATGCCATTGGTGAAGCATATGACAAAACAGTAAAGTGGCTTGGTTTAGATATGAGGAGTGGTGGTCCTGCTATAGTGGATCTTGCTCGAGAGGGTGATCCTATGTCTATAAGATTCAAAGTGCGTGTCTTTTTTTTTCTTAAACGTTTCCTAAGTCACATTTATTGGCCTGCATACATATGGTTTTCCAAATATTGTTTTATTGGACTGTTTCATCACCAGTTTTATCTTCTGTTAGACTCCAATGCAACAACACAAGGATTGCAACTTTTCCTTTGCTGATCTGAAGACCAAGTGAAGTTGGCAGTTGCATCAAAAGACATGTAAGCATCTGCATCTGCTAGGAGCAAGGGTGGTCGTTACTTGTTTATATTAAGCTACCCTGTATACAGAAAAAGATAGGCATGTGTGCGTCCTTTTTTTTTCTAAAGGGGTGGGGGGTTGGGGGTGGGGGAGGAAGCAAGACTAAAGTTACAAACCTCTGCATATATGGGTAATCAGGCCTATTCTCTAGGGCTTTCTGAAATAGGTGGTTGGGGTTGACACGTTCATCTTATTATCTGCAACTCTACAAGGCTTGCTACTATAACTTCTTTCTTCTTCGTTTGACTTTTTTTGTACTTGCACAATGTGCAAAAATTTCCTTTCATTGATAATATAATGAAATTGGTAACTTTTGACTTTTTTTTCACTAGCTCAATGTAATTTCATTTATCTGCAAAAAGTTCCATTCATTGATAATATAATGAAATCCTGCTTTCTTGGGCTGCATAATTTAATCTTTTAGTTAACTGATTAGATGTCACAGCTAGTGCTACTATCTTTCACTAGAGTGTTCCTTTTATCTGATCGAAGTGTCGAATCAAAGAGTTCTTTTTGTATAGCTGTTGTATATGTAAAGCTTGACAACCTGTTACTCATGCTGCTGGCCAGCAGGGGTAGCAGGTCTGAATTTTTTTTTTTATAAGAAATGCTCAAATGCTCCGGTTGTTAAGGAAAAACCGGAGCATATAAAACAAAATGCTCTGGTTGTAAACCGGAGCATTTGTAAAATGCTCAAATGCTCGTATGACGTTTGCTACGCGTTAAATACGGAGCATTTGGGGCCTAAACAACCGGAGCATTTGAGGTTTTTTCTACTAGTGAAGGTACGCATAAATGTTATTGAAGAATAGTTAAAAGAACTTTCAAAGAATCAATTAATAAAACTACTTTTGGAAACTTTGGATGACTACAAGGCCATTTGTGTTAGAGAAGAAAATTTAGAAAAAGCCTTAGAAGTCACCAAAGGTCATTCAAATTGGTTTAAAACAGTGAATGCAAACATTGAGGAAAGATTCTTTGAAGTCTTTGGTGAAAAATGACGTATTCGAGAAGCTTTTGAAAATGCTAAAAATAAAAATTATTTCTTGAATATGGAAATGGCTGAATTGAAACTATTCGTTCCTGAAGGAACCAGTTCCTCTATAAATACCAGATCCGAGTTCGAAAAGTTAAAATTCGAACATGAAAAGGTTTAGTAAATATCTGGTACTTAAAGAGAAAATGGAATCTTCAAGAACGACTCTTCCTGATCCAGTAAGCTGGATACAAAAATATAAAAATGAAGGAAGAAGTGGGTTAGGTTTCAATCACAAGAAGAAAAACAAAATGAAAAAATATGTTGATCTTCCAAGCAGCCGAATATGCTCTTACTGTGGGAACAGTGGACACTTAGTGTCTGACTGTTCCTCCAGAGAAGAACATATTGAAATGAACACCCACTTAGTTAAACAAGTTTGGAAAGTTAAGAAAATAAAGCCCGACAGAGGAACCCAAGTCAAACTGGGTTCCTACCACTGACTGATTGCTTTGATACAGGCTAAAGTGAGGGGGAACAACCTGTGGTACCTCGATAGCGGTTGTTCTAAACACATGACAGGAAAAAAGAGAAATTTCTCTCGCTTTCAGCCTATGATGGAGGAACTGTGACCTTCGGAGACAATCTTACCGGTAACATAGTTGCAATAGGGAAGGTAGGAAAGTCTAAGTCACATTCCATAGACAATGTATTTTTGGTCGAGGGTTTAAAACATAATCTGCTTAGTATTTCTCAATTTTGCGACAAAGGGAACATGTAAATTTTACTGATGAATGTTGTGTAGTAAGTAATGCAGGAACAGGTACCAAAATCTAGAAGGAACAAGGAAAGGGAACACCTACGTTGTTGATCTCAACCTTGTTCCTAGGAACAATCTAACGTGTTTAAGTGCTGTCAATAATGAACCACTTCTTTGGCATAAAAGATGTGGTCACGCAAGTATAGCATTACTCCAGAAGCTAAGTGGTAAGGACTTGGTGGTTGGATTACCAACTATAAAAGTCTCAACCATGAAGTTTGTGGACCTGTGCAAAAGGTAAACAAGTTAGATCCTCGTTCAAATCAAAGAAAATGGTAAGCACACAAAGTCCCCTTGAATTGATTCATATGGACTTGTGTGGCCCTGTTCGAATCCAAAGTCGATCTGGTAAGAGATATGTGCTTGTAATAGTTGATGATTTTTCAAGATACACTTGGGTTATTTTTCTCATAGCAAAGATGAGACATTTGATGAATTTGTTAACTTTGCAAAAAGAACTCAAAGAATAAGTGGTTTTAAAATTAAGCACTTGCGTTCTGATCATGGTAAGGAGTTTGAAAACTCCAAATTTGATGAGTTTTGCAGAAATGAAGGTCTTGATCACAACTTCTCAGCTCCTAGAACTCCACAACAAAATGGCGTGGTAGAACGGAAGAATCGCACTTTGGAGGACATGGCAAGAACAATGATCATAGCAAGCAATCTTCCGAAGAATTTCTGGGCTGAAGCAGTGAATACGGCATGCTACATAATCAATAGAGTCATGCTAAGACCTATTGTCTTGAAGACCCCTTATGAGCTACTCAAAGGAAGAAAACCCAATATCTCGTACTTTAGAATCTTTGGCTGTAAATGCTTTGTACATAACAATGGTAAAGACAATTTAGGAAAGTTTGATGCTAGAAGCGATGAGGCTGTTTTTATTGGATATGCTTTAAGTAGTAAGGCATATAGAGTTTACAACAAACGAACAATGTGTGTTGAGGAAAGTGTCCATGTTATTTTTATGAGACTAACTCTCTGCAGGAACCAAGTCATGAAAATGACTTTGAAATAGGACTGACTCGTATTGAGGAGTCAGTAAACATTGATGAGGAACTAACACCTGCAGGAACTGACAAAAAAATATTTTGAAGAAGAGATAGCTGTTCCTGATCTGTTATACAGGAGGAACAGGCACCAGAAATTCATCCAGTAGACGAGACGAATGAAGCTCCTCAATGGAGGAGCAGAGACAAGAAGATTTGAACCAAGACCTGGAAACACTTGAAATCCCATCCATTGGATTTAATAGTAAGTGATATTGAAAAGGGAACTCAAACGAGATCCCACTGAAAAATTTTGTGCTTTCCATGCCTTTTTGTCTATGACAAAACCACGAGATCACAATATACTGGAGTCTGACTGGATAAACGCCATGCAAGAGGAACTGAATGAGTTCCAGAGGAACAAGGTCTGGCATCTTGAGACCAAGCCTAAAAACCAAAAGGTGATTGGACTAAAATGGGTCTTCAGGAACAAGCTAGACGAACATGGAACAGTCATAAGAAACAAAGCCAGACTCGTAGCCAAAGGGTATAATCAACAAGAAGGTATTGACTTTGATGAAACCTTTGCTCCTGTAGCTAGAATAGAAGCAATAAGAATTTTGATTGCCTTTGCATCATTCATGGGTTTTAGGTTGTACCAAATGGACGTCAAATGTGCCTTTTTAAATGGATATTTGATTGAAGACGTCTATGTGGAACAACCTCTGGTTTTGAAAACCGGATCTTCCGAATCATGTCTATAAGCTAGATAAAGCTCTTTATGGGCTTAAGCAAGCTCCTAGATCATGGTATGAAAGACTTTCAAAATTCTTACTTTCTAATGACTTTATACGAGGCAAAGTTGATAGGACCCTGTTCTTCGATCCAAAGGAACAGACATCCTAGTGGTTCAGATTTATGTGGATGATATAATTTTTGGTGCAACTAACGAATCTCTTTGTAAAAATTTGCTGAGTTAATGCGTAGTGAATTTGAAATGAGTATGATGGGAGAGTTAAACTTCTTTCTCGGTTTGCAAATCAAGCAAACTGAAAAAGGAACAATGATCCATCAACAAAAATACGTAAAGGAGTTATTGAAAAAATATGGACTGGATCAAGCAAAATCAAACCATACTCCTATAGGAACAGGTACAAGGTTAGATGAGGATCAAAGTGGTAAGTCCGTAGATCAGAAACTCTATAGAGGTATGATTGGTTCCTTACTTTATCTAACTGCTAGTAGGCCTGTATATCCTTTAGTGTTGGTTTATGTGCAAGATTCCAATCAAATCCTAAGGAATCCATTTGACAGCTGTCAAAAGGATTCTTAGATATTTGAAAGGAAGTGATGATCTTTGTTTGTTCTATCCTCGAAGTGACATCTTTGATCTAGTAAGCTATTCCGATGCTGACTATGCTGGAGACTTGGTGAATCGCAAAAGTACATCGGGTATTATCCAGTTCCTAGGATCAAGCTTGGTTTCTTGGAGCTCAAAGAAACAAAACACTGTTGCTCTTTCCACAGCAGGCTGAATACGTGGCAGCTGCTGCTTGCTGCTCTCAGGTATTATGGATCAAGCAAAGGTACGTGACTTTGGCATAAAATTAAGTGTGTTCCTATATTCTGTGATAACACTAGTGCTATTTGCATTTCCAAGGATCCAGTTCATCACTCTAGAGTCAAGCATATTCACATTAGACATCATTTCCTAAAAGACAATGTAGAGAAGGGATTAGTCAAAGTTGATTTTTGTCCTACTGAAAATCAAATAGCTGACATATTGACTAAACCTCTATCTAGGGACAGGTTTGAAAAGATACGCTTGGAACTAGGAATGATAAAAATTGTTTAAATGTACACATGATGTTGATTCCCCCAAATTGTTTCTTACTAAGTATGTCCTGCAACTTCATGAATTAAATTTCATACACCTAGGGTCAAGTATAAGGACTCACATATATCTCTGATTATTACCCTTAGTGTCCTTGCACATATTTGGTACGTATGTAGTTTGTATATTATGGACACATTATTATCATATGCAAGAGTAAATTTTTTTTTTTTTCATTTTTTCTAATTTACCTCCAATTTTTCTAATTTACCTCCAATTTTTCTTGTCTCTTTTTCTTTTCACACCTTTTTGTCCAAAAATTAAAAAATTAATCTGAATTATGGCCAAAATTACGCGTTCAATTAATCTAGGTTAAATGAAGAAACTTCATTAATTGCCTTCCAAAAACCCATAAACCGTTTCATTAAACCTAACTCTCCATTTCTTTTCACACGGAATCATGATTACTTTATAAACCCAACACATCAAATCACTGACCCCTCATAATTTCCTTCTCACATCAACTCACAAGTCTCTCTCTCTCTCCTCTTCCTCATCTTCAACCTCACACCAAAACTCTGTCACCATGTCTTCCAAAACTCAAAATTCCGGTGATCATGAAAATTTCCGCAAGAGAAAACACCATCTATGATGAATTAAGTGCTCAAGAATCATCCAAGAAACAGCAGATTCTACCGGGTCAAAATCGGCATCCTCTGCACCTGTTTCTCTCTCTCCGAAAAAGGAAGAAGGTGAAAACGAGATTGAAAGCGATCAAGAACAAGAGATTATTGTACCTACAAACGAGGTAAGAAAACAAAATCTTCACAATTTCTTGTGGGCTTTTGTGTAGACATTGCATGGTTCAAAAAGTCTAAGTGGAATGAGTTATTGAAAATTTTGAAATTTCAGAAGTGGTTAAAAATTGTTAGCATAGATGAGGGTCTTTATGAAAAGAGATGAAAGCTTTTTGTTCTGGGTTTACCATAACTGAGGGTGTGTGTGTGTCAATTGTCAATGGGTCTGTAGTTACCATTACTGAGAAGAAACTGGGGGAATGGTTTGATGTTCCACATGAGGGTTACAAGGACTACATTAAGGGTAGGGCTAAGTTAAACATCAATGGAGTTACCAATGCTCAAATTCTTACTTTCTTTAACGGCAATTCTAATGCTTTATTTTTAGATCAAAAAGAATTGTCTCCATTTCATAAGCTGCTATTTTAATTGGTTTGGCGTTTCATTTTACCCCGTTCCTCAAAAAGAACCCAGGCAAGTCTAATGGATCTTTCCATTATGTACTGCCTTGCTGAAAACATAAAAATCAACCTTCCCTCCTTGATAATTTCACATCTCTCTCACTGATTACCCATAACACCAAAGTGGGTTATGGAAATCTTCTTTCCTCTGTTTTCAAACAATGCAAAGTTAAACTGCCTACTAGTCCCTCCTTTTCTCTTGAGCCAGAAAATTATCTTACAAAAGAAACTTTGACTAGGCTGAGTTTGAGGTTGGTAAATGGGAAGATAGATTTTGGGGGAGAAGAAATTTCGGTAAAGGTTGAAGTGGGTAGTAAGAGAAAGTCAAATGAAGAAGGGGTTCCCAGTGGGTCTGTCAGGAAGAGCCAAAGGTTAGCTGGGTCCAAGTTCCAGAAGGAGCAGGATCAAGGTGACACATTTTTTCACCTAGATTCTGATCCTGTCCCTTCTACTGCTGTGGATTTTCCATTACTTCTACAACTGGGCTTAACAAGCTACTCCGGGAAATTCAGGACTCCTTGACCCTTCTGCCACACCAGGATCAATGCCATTGAAGCTACTGTAAATGTTTTGGACTCTCAACAGCAACAACAATTGCTTGCAATCAAGAATGCTGATACTGGGATCAGGAACAAGGTGGATGGTGTGCTCTCCAAGATAGATTTTGCGGTCTCCTCTCTCTTCAAAAGAACCAAACCCTAACTTCTCTTAACTTTGGACAGTTTGAACAAGTTTTTTTTGGCTGTAATTATTAAACAATCTTTTGGATTTCTCTTCTTGTGTCCTTCTGAGACACATGAAGTACTTTTAATTTCTCTTTACTTTCTTCACTTTCTTTTGCCTTACTCTGCATATTGACTGATTATTGCTGTCTATAATGTTGCTTTCTGCATGCCTATTTTGTTTGTGTGTTTGGATGGCTAATATTATGAGATGTCTGTTTGAGCAACTTGCTTGTTGCCTAGACTGTTGACTCTCTAGTGTTGCAGGTACAATCCTTGGTTTTGATAATGACAAAGGGGGAAGAGATATAAGTGTCAAATTTTTTTATCTTAGTTCCTATGTATATTTTTCTCATCCCTGTTCCCAGTTCAGTCTGATCCGGTTCCCAGTCTCGGTAGAGTTTTAACTAGGTTAGATTGTGGATGGTTTGTGTAGTTTATTTTCTTAGTCTTTTTAGATTTTTTTCAAAAACATAAAAACTTAAAAAATTTTTTTAATTATTTGTCATAATCAAAAAGGGGGAATATTGTTATTTCACTATTTTGATAATGACATATAATTAAAGTTTACATGATTTTAGTTTATTAAATCCGGTTTTTAGTTTATTATGTTAGAAGTAATTTCATATGTTTTAGATTTATTATTTTGTTTATTTTATTTTGTTAGATTTATTCTTTATGTTTTTAATTAGTTTAGATATCGTTAGATTTCACAATAACATGTTAAATAACTTATGAAGAATTGATTAGGAGTTTAATCAAGATTAAGTTGTTTATAACTTATTTGTATATCGGTTAATATTATGGATGTAACAATTAATATATTAAGTTCCATAATATTGTGTTTAGTTAGTGTGTGTGCAGCATCTTTGTTTGCCTACAATCTAGGAGCCGCCAAATCACTAACCTAAGATGCGCTTAAAAATAGACGTTGAGGTAGTTCCTACATTTTAGGAACCACAACAACAATCTATTTATAAGGCGTGGAACGTGGAAAGTGGCTACGTTTAAGGAAGCCAACTGCCAAGAATTATCACAACGAGACATTCTGGAGAAGTGGCTGAAGCTACGTGGGATAATGGAGAAGATCTTGGAGAAGATCGTGGAGAATAACTCGAGAAGAAAGGTCCCTACAAATAGAGTTTTGTAATGACTTCAAAAATATACTTTCAGAATTTTATGTAATATTCTTAGTGAAAGTACATTCGGTTTTCTCTTCTTAGAAATTGATGTATTATAGATTGGGTTGAGTGAATCTAAGTCTGTAATCATTTGAGAGAAAAAGAGAAAGAGAAAAGAAGAGAGAAAGAGAAAAGACTTTGAGTGAAGTCAAGGGAGAAGTCAACTGTTCAGGGGGAACAGGCTGACAGGGAACCAGTTCCTAGAAGAACAGAGTTAGTCCAAGTTTAGGTTGTACAAAAGAGAGTGTTTTGGCCTAAAAGTTATTAAAGAGAATTGAGTCAAAATCCCTCGTGGTCAAGGTTCTTCTTCCTATTGGGCCTAGGAAGTTTTCCTTGTAAAAATCTCGTGTTCCTAGTTCTTTCTTAATTCATGCAATTATTTCTTTCTTATTCAATCATTCTTTTATTTCCGCAAAAATTTTGAAAATCTCTCCAACTACAATTTACCCCCCCTCTTGTAGTTGCTTAAGTGTTCGTCCAAGACTAACACAATATTTTTGGTCTCTTAAACAACATTGGTACCTAAGTCTTAAAACTTTGATATCAATATTTTGGTATCAATATTGGCTTGCTAAACGACATCCTATAATTTCCTATTTATGTCGTAAATGCGTCTTTGTATATTTTACATCTCTTCTCTCATTTTCCCCCTTCATTCTTCACTTTCTCTCACCATCTTTTTCCAAATCACCACTCGGCACTGCGTTGGCACACCACCACCGCCACACTGCTACTAGATCATCGTCGTACCGCCACAACCATTATCACACCCCACCGTTATTTTCCCCTTTCTTCTATCATCTGTTTCCTTCAATTTACAGAAGAAAAAAACTTAACATGATAGGCGCTCCACAAAAGGGTGAGGTGCCTGCCATGGAC
Organism: Beta vulgaris subsp. vulgaris; assembly: GCF_026745355.1. NCBI lineage: Eukaryota > Viridiplantae > Streptophyta > Magnoliopsida > Caryophyllales > Amaranthaceae > Beta > Beta vulgaris. Next base: position 19,453,363 of record NC_079210.1, on the reverse strand, counting down.
GAAAATGGAGGCGTCCATGGCAGGCAATCCACCATAGGATGAAGCCCTGTCAAGGACGCTTCCACTGGTGGTGGGGCATCCATGGTGCATGCCTTTCCATATTTTTTATATAAAAAATCCAGTATCCTGGTACTTGGGTTAAGTAGTGTGGGGTGTGATGGTGGTGGTTGGTGTTAGGGTGGTGGCGGTACAGTGGTGGTGACACTAAGTTGTGGTGGTGGTGGTGGTGGTGGTGGTGGTGTGGTGGGGGAGGGGTTAACTCCACTAGATCCATATGTCTTTATGTCGTTTCTTGTTGTGCTATTGGATATATATCATTTGTACCAACAACCATTGCTTTTTGGTAAACCCTGTTATGTTTACATTAATGTTTAGGAGTTCATATTCCTTTTTATATATCATTAGTATTAATAATGGTTGCTCTTTTGCGCACCCCATACGTCGAAGATATATGCTACTTCTACTTTGTAATATGAGCCCTATAACAAATTTTTTTTACTATTTAATAATTTTAGTGGTTTATGAAAAAGAATTATATACATTATTTTGTTTACAACTTCAATGAAGGAAATGGAAGATAAGGAAAGGGATGAGAGAGAGTGAAAGATAAGAGGGAATTGAAGAGGTGAGGATAAATGGAAGGGGAATGGAGGGGAAAGAGAAGTAAAGGCCATTTTATTTTTATAAAAAAATACAGAGCGTTAGTAGGAAAAAAAATTGTTATTTATCAAAACCCTATCAATGTCATAAGACTTAATTAGGTACCAACTGTTAGTTGTTTTTTGGTAACTAACGGTTGGGGGCCTATCCTTTCTCCTACTTTTCCCATTGGGAAATTCTACATGTTAGCCCCCAACTTTTAAGTTTTCTACATGGTAACACTTGTTAAATCTTTTTATACTTGGTAGCCCCGAACTTTTAAGTTTTCTATATGATAGGCTTCTTAATGAATTCTTTTAACTTGTTAGTTTTCACATTTATTAGTCTAGCACCCAAATCGAGACTTATTCGACATGAAAAAGAGTATTTCTGAATTTTTTTTTGGCAATTTTGGCCTCAAATCGGGTCCTTAAGGGCCAAATTCCAACCCTAAACCTATACTCAAACTACAAGCGAAATTCTCGCAAATCAATCGAAATTCCTCGATTTATGTGTCGAAAAACATCTCGACATGGGATTTACACAATGAAACGGTTTGCATGGATAAAAAAACTACTTAATCTAGGATTTAGGAGGGAAATTTTTGTCCTTAAAGGCTCAATTTGAGGTTGGAATTGAAAAAAAAAAAAACGACCAGAAATACCTCAATTCCAGAGTTGAAAATCGTCTTGATTTGCTTTTCAGAAAACTTCTCGATTTTATGGCTAGAAAAACTATTCATTCCAGAGCTTATGGGGGTAATTCTATCCTTAAAGACTTGATTAAAGGCCAAAGTTGTCAAAAGAAGATCAGAAATACTCATTTTGAGTGTCGAAAAGTCTCGATTTATGTGCAAGACTAATAAATGTCAAAACTTAACGATAACTTAACATAATTCACTTAAGAAGTGCTGCCATTTAGAAAATCTAAAAGTTTAGGGATACCAAGTATAAAACATGTAAGAAGTGCTACCATATATAAAACCTAAAAATTGGCGCTATTATATAGAATTCCCCTTATCTCACTATTCCATACCTATATTCAATAGGTTCCTCATTTACCTTCTCTCTCCTACTTTTTCATACCTCGCTACCATTTTTCTCTCCTACTTTCCATATCCTAGTAGTATTAATAAAATAATTTGGCTTGTCACTTTAATTTTAGATAATACTCCTTCTGTTTTTTCAGTCCTTTCATTTGGAATCTTGACATTACTCATACGTAGAGAGAATCTTCTCATTTTTTTGTTTCAATTTATAAGAAAAAAATATAGTCATATAGGGTCTTGTTTAATTCATCTAAATTAGTTTTTATTAATATTCAATCGTTATAATTTTAATTTATAATTAATAAGAGATATTTAAGTTCAAAGATGTGTATTGGGACCTACATCATCCTTCAAGGAAATGCTCAGAGAGTTGATTGCAGAAAGTTAATTTGCAATAACAAGGCCAACCCAAAAAAGCAAGTTCATTCTTTAGATGGTTCTTCTAGACAAGCTGCTACTTATCAATTAGAACATAGCTTGTAATACAGTTTGATGTTCATGTACGAATAGAGTCAGGAGACTGTACATCACTTATTTTTTCAATGCAAATATGTAGCTGAATTAAGTTTGGAGTGATTTACTTCGCAAAATGGATATGAGTCATTAAGTTCAACGGTTTGAATAAGAATACAGAATTGCTAAAATTAAAGCATACAATAGGAGTACCATTTCCATGGCGTATGTCATGTTATTCACTGAAGCAAAAATCTATGTGGTTGTAGAGAAATAGCAAAATGTTTTTTTAACACTTGTGTTCTTGCATAGGGGTTGATTAAGGAGAGTATCTTTATAGTTGATTGTAATTGCAAAGACAATGAATCTACTTTGCTTATTATATAGTTATGTATTGTTGGATTAGTTGTGATCATTCCTAGCTGCTGTTAGGATAATGTTATTCAGGTACTTTGTGGTCTTGTTGTAATCCCTCTTTTTTTTGGTTTTCAATAACAAATTTGAATTGCCAAAAAAAATATGCATTGAGAGACGCGCACATGAAATTCAGAAAGATAAAGAAAAACAGAGAGGGTATTAATTAGATCAAAATATGGTAATTATAATTAAATAATTACTTTTTAATTGATCGAATTAATTCATTAATTGCATTATGTTAACAAAAGCATTATTATTTTTAATTACATTACTTTAATTGCTAATTGTTAATTACAGTAATTTACCCAATTAATGTTAATAATTGCATTGATTGATAGTTTTTAGTTATGCTCATTCTAATTGATATTTTTTAATTAAGAAAATTAGTTTATAATTTTTTTGTTACGACAAATAAATACGCAAAATAAAAACATAAATTCATTTAGAAAAACATAGATGAAATTGAACATGAAACCATACATTTTTTTTATAAATAGATTGCAATAATTTAGATCTTTAATCGTCATCGGTAGATCAACCACAATTTTGCCAAATATGTTGCCCCAAGTCTCTTTGTAAGGCATTGTGAACATTTTTATCTCATACATCAGCTCTCCTTTTCATATGTTGTCAAGTCCAATATCATTATATATACGAGAGGCTGCACATAATTAGTTGTACGAGTTGTTCAACTAACATCTACTTTATTTTCTTGCTCGAAATCCGACATGTCATGATAATTCTTATATGTATCTCGCTCATCCTCAACAATTATATTATGAAGAATCATACTCCATCCGTTTCATTTTAATCTTCACACTTACACTTTTCACGTATGCCAATGCAAAACTTTGAGGACATATATCTTTAGTTTTGTATTTTAAAAAATTATAAAAAGTACATATTGATAAAATACATGTTATGATGAATCTAACAAGATCTCACATGACTATATTTTCATCCGCGTATAAATCAAAAATGATGGTCAAAGTGAAATTTGTGAATAGTGTAAAATGTTAAAGTGTGTAAATTAAAATGAAACGGAGAGAGTACAAGCCAGCATTATCTCCCACAACAAGTGTACATCCCATACAAGAGTTGGTTTTTGGATTATTGCCAAATGTGATTGAAGAACACCAAAGGCACGCTCAACATTTTTCGACCCGATGCTCATCTCTGGGTGAACACCTCATCCACGGGGTTCATTGGGAGTCGAATCGCTGTGATGAACGCTGCCAAGGTATATTCCATTAGCTAGATAGTATCCTTTGTTTTGTAATCCCCTGTAAATTTATGGATTTTATAAATATATTTTTAATGTATAGATATTTATATTTAGATATAATTTAGTATTGAAATAATTTATTTCTTTAAAAGGTTGACTATTTGAAAGTCAAACGATTTATTTTAATTATTTAATGAAGTTAAAATATTTTGTTTAGACATACTTTGAAAAATATTTGAAATACTTTTTGAATTTGGAAAACGATTCTAAGTGGGTTTGAGGAACCCAAACACTATTTAGATTAGGAAAAGGACTCCTAGTTGAATATGGGGATGACCCACACACTAATTTCACTCATCATTAAACACTATTTGAGGCCAATCATCTTTTTTTAAGCCCACAAGAGAAACATATATAAACCTCATAAAATCCATATTTTTCCCACACAAGTATTTTCTCTCTCCTCATTCACCAAAATTTTCGCCCCCCTCATTATTTTCTTTCTCTCTCTCGGTTTTTCTTCTCTCTACATCATCACATTTTCTTTTCTCTACATCATCACATTTTCTTTTTATGGAGATGTTTATGCATAACTCTACTCGATTTTTATTTATGAAAATATATTTTTGGTAATGAATAACAACTTGATTAAAAAAAATCACAAAAACACATTGTTGAGCCACTATGGTTTTGATGATGACAAACTAAAGTAATAACTAACAAGGTTTGTAAGTTTTATGTGTGCAAGGTTCAATGATTAATAATGGTGCTTTCTAAATATAATAAGTGAAGTTCCTGAGTCGGATCTCCAAGAGAAGAACGAAGTTCCTAAATGATGATTCATGATTATAGTTCTTGTTCAAACAGTTCCTCAAGGGACAGTTCCTAAAGGGACAGTTCCTAAAGGGACAGTTCCTAAAGGGTCAATTCCTCAAGGGACAGTTCCTCAAGGAACCGTTCCTCAAGGGACAATTCCTCAAGGGACAGTTCCTCAAGGAATAGTCTATTGCTCCTCAAGGAACTCTCGACTGTTCCTCACGGAACTGTCTACTAGTGAGGAACAATCTACTGTTCCTCAAGGAACTGTTTACAAGTCTATTATACTGTTCCTCAAGGAACTATTTACAGTTCCTAAGGAACTATCTGCTCTTCCTTTCCAGATGCATTTGGTTTCACAGTTCCTCAGGAACTACCTGCCGCTCAGTTCCTTAGGAACACCTGCTGCTGCATTCATTGTTTAAAAGTTCCTTCAAGGAAAGGGATGTATTAATCTTCAGAGTTGAAGATTTAAAGGGATGACATGAAGTCTAAGTTCTAGAGTATGTACTTAGGATTTATGTAAGTAATTTGTGTTGCTTTATACTAAGGAACTACATGGAATTTAATTAATGCAACAGTGGTTTTAAAAAGTATTTAACGGAGAGTTTTTAGGAAATATTGTTAATAAATAAAATAGTTTTTATTTTTAATAAAGATCCTTTCTTTGTTACTGGATAAATAAAAAATGAATTTCCTAAATAAATTCCTTATCTCTCTCAATTGTTTAAAACCACGTATTGTTAGTGGATTGTCCATTACTTTGCTTGTTCCTCAAGAAGTGTGAACTTGCGAAAATGATTCTACGTGGGTTACTGCTTCACATTTAGTGGAGGAACAAGTGGAACTGGCATGAGAAGACTTCACTATAAAAAGAGAAGTCTGCTTCATTGCAATCCACCAACTGAAAACATATTTTTATTGCTAAATCTTAAGTGTATTCTGAAAAGGTCTGTTGCACTATTAAGTGAGTTCCTAAGTTCCTTAAGTATTTGAGTTCAACGTAATTACTAGTGTTTTTCACACAATTTGAGTTCTATTTTAGGGAACAAGGGTTGAGTGACTCTTGTAACGACTTAGAGTTAAGTCAGTGAGTAGAGGCTTTGGAGTAGAAGCAAGAGAGAGGAGAGTTCTAGTAATCAGTGGGGATTACTGTGGGAACTTGAGTTCGAGAGGAACTCGAGTTGTAGAGTGTTATTGTAATAGAGTGATTGCAATAATAAAGTTTTTGAGGTTTTCCCTTCTTGATTAGTGTCAAGAAGTTTCCTCAATTTTATATTTCTCTGCCTCTCATATCATTGTTCCTTTATAGTTTTATATTTCCGCAAGAAACTTTGCCAAAAGTTACAAAGTACAATTCACCCCCCCTCTTGTACGTGTTCCATTGAAGTATCAATTGGTATCAAAGCCGGAGCTCACGAAATACAGGCAACCCTGTTGAGTAAAGTTCCTGGAGAAGATGGATACGCACGAGAAACTCGAAGAAGGTTACTCCACGCAAAGGCCTCCCATGTTCAACGAAAAATTCTATACGTATTGGAAAAATCGTATGGAAATTTTCATCAAGGTAGAGAACTACCAAGTCTGGAGGGTTATCGATGTTGGTGACTTCGAGGTAACAACCACTAATACCGAAAACGAGGTAGTTCCTAAACCAATGACTGAATTTTCAAAAGAAGATTTTGAAAAATATGAAATCAATGCCATGGCTGTCAAAATATTGCATTGTGGTCTTGGACCTCATGAACATAATAGGGTCATGGGGTGTAAGAGCGCAAAGCAAATTCGGGATCTCCTTCAAGTTACCCATGAAGGAACTAATGAGGTTAAGCGTTCCAAAATCGATCTTTTAATGTCAAAATATGAACGTTTTGAAATGCAACCAAAAGAGACAATTTAAGATATGTTTACACGATTTACTAACATCACTAATGAATTAGTTTCTCTTGGAAGAATTATTCATACTGATGAACAGGTTAGGAAAATCCTAAGGAGCTTGCCTCAAGATGATCGTTGGAGAATATAGGTCACTGCTTTGTTCGAAACGAAGGACTTTACCAAGTTCATCTTCCATCTACGGAAATCAACGAGCAGAATCTCCTCTTTCGTCCTCAACCCCTATCTGATACTTCTCTCTTTTCATCTCTCCTACTCTGATCTCTCTACTGTATCTACGGAAAGCATAATGTATGTTCTTGATTCGATTTTAGGGTTTTGAGTTTCGACCATTCTTTAATCTCGCATGTTTGCTTAATTCTGCTCGTTGATTTTCCTTCGATATTTGTGTTATTTGAGCTTTCAATCTCAAGTTGTTTGACGAAAGTTTGTTTATTTACTGTTGAACCCTAATTTCGTCTGAAGCTAGCACATTTCTGTAGTTCCTTGTGCTTATGATGTACTAAGCGAATTTTTGGTAGGGGGTGGGGGTGGGTTCATTTGCTTTTGCGTGGGTAGATGCACCCTGATGAGTGATGAGGCCCTTGGAGCAAGAATTTCACGCTATATTTTAATTAGATGCCTCTTATATATAGGCTTATGTGGAATGCATTGTGTAGTTAGGGCTTTAGGAGTTCAATGCATTGGATTGATGTGGTGTGAAAGAATGTGTTCTCAATCTCGAAAAATAGTTGCATTACTCGTATATCGTGCATGCTTTTGTGGCAAATTATATCTTTTTCAGTTGCTTTTAATAGCTAGGCTTCCGTTACTGTCTTTGTTATATCAAATTCGAATTCTAACATATCCCAATATGTAGTAGCATGAGGCCTTTGGTGCATGAATTTCTCTTTAGATTTTAGTTAAGGTGCCTCTAATGTATAGGATTACGTGGAAAGCGTTGTGCAATTAGGAGTTCCATGCATTGGATTGAGGATGTGGTGTGAAAGTACGCTTTCTTAATGTCGCAATATAGTTGCATCACTTGTATATTGTGCATGTTCTTGAAGCAAATTCCTTAATGAAGTAATAGTATGAATATGGGAGGCAAGGGTGAAACCGTGAAAGGGTGTTATGGTCTTATGGATAGAGAGAAAGAATCCACTTTTATCTTTATTGTTATTTGTCAGCAATTTTATATTACTTAAATGTTTGCATATGAAAGGTTAAATTGTCACAAAGTTGCATTTGATAATTTTTGAGAAAAAGATCAACTTGTCTTGAATATCTTTGTTGATATTGTTATTGTATTTGATAATTGCTAATGTTTGCGGTTTTGTTTGCTGTCATATGTATTGTAGGTCGGGACTAAAGTTTCTACTGTATCTTACAAGACAAATACAACTACCCATGAACTATTGGGGTGATGACTAAAGGAGATACCCAGATTGTATGTCTTGTGCTCTAATCGTTCAAATATCTTTTTCTTGATGTTACTCTGCTTTGTGAGATCTGGGTTCCTCGTAACATTGTTTATGACTTCATTGTGGTTGAACTGCGTTTATAATTTGTGAAAACGATGCTTATGACGGTATTGTGTCGTGTGCATGCAGTTCTTTATTTATTTATGATGTTAGGACTGTTTTCAGGGAAAATGTTTTTACGCCGTTATAATCGAGGACTATATTGGTTCTATCTTTAGTCTTTGTTCTTTACAACTCAATATTGTGTTAATGCATAGAAGTATAATGTAAGCTTTGTTATTCTTCTTAAGTTTCTTTGAAAGGGAAACAAGCCAGATTCTTTTAGGCATTTGTCTGTATTATGTACTAATTTTATGAACATTGTTTTTTTTGATACCCCATAATTGTTCCTTAAGAAGAGTGGACATCCATCAAGGGATACCAAAGCTCAGATTGAATCTGTCTGGAATTCAGTTAATATGTACGACGTGATTATGACCATCTTTAATGTTCATAGACATCTCACCAGGTTAGTTTCATATAGTTTTAGCTAGGTTTTCTCATCCTACTGAGTACCATTATTATTTTTTTGTCATAGACTCATAATGTGTAAATTCTTTATGTAGTTTTGGGTTTGTTGTCACCTTTTCTATAGATGATCAAGTGAAGTGATTATTATGGGAAAACTCTGCAAGAGGATCAAATGCAGTTAAATCTTATAACTCCAGCTTGCATATTGCTTGCTTAGCTCCTATATTCCAGAAATAAAACTTAAATAATTGTAAAGTCAGAATCATACTATAATGTCAGTCGTTAATTCTCGTACACTCTTACTAGAATGTTTGAAGCAAATGATCTCGTCTAGGTACTCGGTAGTTTCCGTAGATTGTTTGTAACTTATTGAGGTAGCGAGTGTTAATACTTTGCTTGCAGCTGTTTGCTGAAGCTTAAACATCTGGATATAAGCAATATTGATTGAGTTATATAATATATACTCGTAGAAATAAACTCATGATAACTCAATCAATATTGCTTATGATATTCATATCTATGATAACTTATGATATATACTTGTAGCTGATGTTTTACATCTCTTATGTATCTCCTTGAAACTTGTTTCAAAGTTGGGACAAATGAATTGATAATTAGTCCAGCATATCTCATATTTTGCAATGTCGCGTGAAGATAACAACATATGTTATCCCATATATGTAGAATTTTTCACGCATTTATGTTCAGAACACTTTGTACTTGAGTTTAAAGCAAAAGAAATAGCTTATCTATAATGGACTTTTCAATCCTGTCCTTGATTTTCAGGCCTGATTCAAGGGTTACAAGACTACTTCAGCAAATGGGGTTAGAACCTAATATAAACCAGAAGTGTATTCTCTGTATGAATAAAGTTGACTAGGTTGAAAAGAAGAAGGATGTACTAAAGGTTTCTGAAGAAATAAAGGATATGCAAGGATAGGAAAGGTAGTTTTGCCTTTTCTAATATATATACGCTGGATTTGCTGTGCAATAAGAAAGCTAATTACCTAATTTAATCTGATCTCGTAGGATTTTCATGATCTCCGGGCTGAAGGGCATATTTAAACAACCAAACACAAGACGATGTTGATTGAAGATAATGATGGTCATGTTTGAATTGTACATATCATTTGATTATTCTTTTAAGAATTTTAGATTTAGTAGATAACATTAGATTATAGAAAACTTTATATTTAAGACATTATTGGAAGAAATTGATGCTTTTAGAGAAACTGTTTTTGGATATAAATTAAATGTAACTAATAATTTTTTGACAAGATGAATAGAGAAAGCAAACAAATCCTGTTTATAGTATTGTTTTAGTTATTTATATATCGTCCTATAGGAAAATCAAAGTATATATACAAGGAGCCGCAAATACAGGAAAGTTACATACTAATGTATGTATAACGTATATTATTCTAATTTTAAAAAAAACGTGTAGTAAACCTAAGAAACCGATTGTGGTCAATAATTGGTTTCAACAGGTAAGGCAAGGAGACTAGTTTGAAATGTTAACTGGTAACCTAACCTCTTTGTCATATGATATATACACTTACATAAGAGACTGGTTTTAGCTGTCAACTGGTCTCCCAAATAAACAAGGAAACCAGACATCATAACCGATCTCCTAGCCTAGGACACCCGTGAGATGGAGACGTGTTGTAGTCTGGTTTCCTAGGTCATTTTTAACCGGTTTCCTAGGGATTTTTTGTATTAGTGTCATGGAGTCTCCCCCATTCCCAAAGGTTAAGCTTCCAACGATAGAGCCTTTCAACGGCACTACGGATCCATATGATCATTTATCAGCATACAAGCATCAAATGTATGTTTAAGCGGTTGATGATGATACCTAGTGCAAGAACTTTCCAGCCACATTGAAAGGAGTAGCTCAAAAGTGGTTCAAGAATCTTCCCCCTAACTCGGTGAATAATTTCACTGAGCTTAGTATCTTGTTTACTAGCCATTTTTTAGCAAACTGGCAGGAGCAGAAGACCAGCATGCATTTGGGCAAGGTCATCCAAGGGCCTAAAGAAGCCTGAGAAGCTATGTGAAGAGATTTAACCTAGAAGCATTGCAGATCCAGAATCCGAATGCAGGGGTGGCCTTTGATGCTTTCATCAGGGGTCTAGGGCCAGGAAGCTTTAAATTTGAGTTGGTAAAGAAGAAGATCTCCACTCTGACCGAAGCCCTTCAAGAAGCAGAGGCATTCATTCATGCTAAGGAAGTTTGTGCAGAAGCAAAGCATCCGGAGACGAAAAAGATTGAAGAGACAATTCAGCCAAAGAAAAGCATCCCCAAGAAAGTTAAAACTTGGGCGGTGACTTCAATGACAACCTCATCTAAGAGAAGCAAAAGAGCTGAACCAACAACATCGGCTGAGCCGATAGAATTCAATAAAGATTAATACTTCATTCAAGGTGATAAAAGATCAGTATCAGCTGAAGGCGCCAGCCGAAATGAAGACTCTCTACAGAAATAGGGATAAAAGCAAATATTGCTATTTACATAAGGATTGTGGCCATGAAACAAATGAATGCAAGCATTTAAAAAGAGCTTTAAAAGACTTAGCTCGCAAGGGTAAGATCAATTCCTATATACCTTAAGCAGGTAGAAAATTTCAGAAGAGAGATAATCGTCAAAGCCGAAGAAAGGAGGATGAAAGCACTGAGGAGGATGTAGTGCTAGTGATATCTGGAGGTCTTGCAGCAGGAGGTCCTACCAACCGCGATCATAAAAATTACTTACGGGAACTCGGCCAGGTAATGCTTACCAATCAGGCATAATCTAATCCTTTCCCTAAGATTGTTGTCAGCGAGCTGGATCGCGGGAAGATAAGAACCCCTCATGACGATCCGTTGGTGGTAGAGATGAAAATACCAAACCTTAGAGTGAGACAGATTTTGATTGATACGGGGAATTCAACCGATATCATCAGTGCGGATTGTTTGTCAAGATTGAAGTTTGACGAGAATGACTTGGTCCCGGTCAACCATCCCATAATTGGATTTGGGGGAGGAATCATCCACCCAATGGGAACTGTCACTTTGCTCATCAGGGTAGGGGACAAGGAGGCCTCCAGGACGCTGTTTGTTAAGTTCTTGGTGGTACGAGATTTGACGGCTTACAATGTCATTCTCGGACAACCCACCTTGAACCACATCAAAGCTGTCATTTTGTAACCCATCTGATGTTAATGAAGTTTGAGTGCGATGAGGGAAAATTGGATCCCTATATGGAGATCAGCAAGCAGCAAGGGAATGCTACCTCACCACCCTAAAACCTTCATCATGGAAAGGAGAAAAATCAGAGCGGCCAAAGGCCATAGAGCAAGAACTGACCGAGAAGGTAAAAGGCCAGATAAAAGAGTTAAAGAATGGAGTGGAAAAAACTCAGCTGAAGGCTCCTCAGGACTGCAAGCCGTCCATACTATTGCCAAGCAAGAAGAGGAAATGTCTAGCCATCAAGGAGGAAAAAGCTTTGTCAGAGGAAGTGATGGCCATCATGGGTGTCGGGCTAGAACGACCAGAGCCGATGAAAAAGCCGGCTGAGATTTGTTTGGATGAAAGACCTTCGGAGAGGACGCCGAAAATTGGATTAGTTCTGGGTCCTAAGATCAAAGACGAATTGATCGCGCTGTTAAAAGAATTTGAGGATGTTTTTGCATATGTAGTTGAGGAAATGCTGGGAAATGATCCCGAAGTTGCTGTCCATAAACTGAACATAGATCCAGTACAAAAGCCAATCCGGCAGAAAAAGAGGCATTTAGGTCCGGCCAGGAATCAAGCTGTTGATCAGGAAGTCCAGAAGCTGTTAAAATTCAAATTCATCCGGGAGACTTATTATCCGGATTGGATTGCTAATGTAGTCATGGTCCCCAAGCCAAATGGAACTTGAAGAATGTGTGTGGATTACACCAATCTAAACAAGGCTTGTCCAAAGGACATTGTTCCTTTGCCTAAAATAGATCAGCTAGTTGATTCCACGGCGGGGCATGCACTACTGAGCTTTATGGACGCTTATTCAGGTTCTCACCAGATTACGATGTGGCCAGAGGACCAAGACAAGACCTCATTCATCACTGAGAAATGTCTCTATGGCTGGTTGAGGATGCCTTTCGGCCTCCGAAATGCGCCAGCTACTTTTCAGAGGCTCATAAACATGGTCTTCCAGTCGCAGCTGGGGAGAAATATGGAGGTTTACATTGACGACATGATCGTCAAAAGCTAGAAGGAGATAGATCACATGAAGGATCTACGAGAGACATTCTTGACTCTTAGAAAATACAAGTGAAAGATGAATCCGCAGAAGTGTGTATTTGTAGTGGTGGCCGGAAAGATTTTGGGGTTCCTGGTCGACCAAAAAGGGATTGAGGCAAACCGTGACAAGATTCAGGCGATTCTGGACATGACATCTCCGTCCAAAGTTAAAGAAGTTCAACGTTTGACAGGGTGTTTGGCAGCCCTAGGACGTTTTCTTTCTAAATCCGGAGATAAATGTCATCATTTATTTGCAACAATAAAAAAGAATTTGAAATTCGAGTGGACGGAAGAGGCGGAGCAGACTCTTCAACAGGTTAAAGAGCATCTCCGGCAGTTGCCTCGAATGATCAGTCAGGCCGAAGGAGAAAAACTGTTTGTATACCTAACTGTATCACCGCATGCAGTTAGTGCTGTTCTCCTGGCGGAAAAAGAGTCAATGCAAATTTCGGTCTACTTTGTTAGCCATGTGCTAAAGGAAGCCGAATGCAGATACTCAATGGTAGAAAAACTCGGCATGTCACTGCTTATGGCAAGCCGGAAGCTAAGGCCATACTTTCTAGCCCATAATATCCTCGTCTATACTGACCAACCCCTCAAGCAAGTCCTGCACAAGATGGATGCCTCTAGACGAATGCTAAAATGGAGCTGAACATGTTTGACTTATCATTTGAGCCTAGAAAAGCGATCAAGGGTCAAGCCTTAGCTGATTTCATTGTAGAGCTTACTCGGCCTGCAGTGGAGCTCGTCAAAGATCCAGCAGAGGGAAAGTGGCATTGGACCCTTATGGTAGATGGATCGTCCACCGCCAACGGCTGTGGAGCTGGGATCATCTTTCAATCACCAGAGGGGGACAGGTTTGAATATGCGATCAGATTTCAGTTCCAGGCTTCAAACAATGAAGCAGAATATGAGGTAGTGCTAGCCGGCATTTAAATGTGCAAAGCAGCATGAGCTCTGGAAATTGAGGCAAAGACGGATTCCCTGCTGGTGGTTAGTCAAGTAAATGGCGACTTTGAATGCAAAGAGGCCTCCATGAGTAAATACATGAAGCTGATCCAAGAAGAAATAAAAACATTGAAGCGATTTGTGCTCGACCAGGTTCCAAGGTCGGAGAATCATCAAGCCGATGCTCTCTCAAAATTAGCCAGTTCGGCCGAAGGAGATGTGCCACAAACTGTGTTTTGGGAGGTAAAACTGACAAAGAGTATTGATCAAAAGTAAGTTATGTTCCTCAGTCGGGAAAATGTTTGGATGAACCCCATCATTGAATATAAGAAAATATGACGCTTGCCCACTGATCCCTTGGAAGCTAAGTATCTAAAAGCAAGGGACAAGTGGTTTGATGTAATTGAAGAGGTGTAATCCCCTGGAATATGGACGGTCGTTATGTTTCTCGGACGTGGAACTCAGACACTTTGAAAAAATACTACATTTGATGTAATTGAAGAGGTGTAATCCCCTGCTAACTGAGTGCTACAAGCACATTAATGAAAAAGTAGAAATGTATACATGTACCTTGGCTCCCAGCCAAGCAAAATTCATATAATACAAATCTACTTCACTACCATGACTGTCTCTTAGTTTTTTATTGCATGCCTTATTATTTGTTTAAAGGCACATACCATCGGCCAAACCGGTATTCCAAAAAGAACAGCAAAAAAGAAACACCTTCTATTAGGAGATCGGCCAAAATGTCAAAATCCTGTAAGGATAACACATGACGAAGGCCATCAAATGATTAACTTAAAAAGTTAACATCACTCTCCTAAACGAAGGCGATTGGAATTAGGACACTTTAGTAAAAGGGTCTTACTTTCCGTCTAAAGGCCATTCATTGTGATAACCACTTTAGTAAGGGAATAAGTTATTTCAAGCTTTAACAGGGATGGATGGATTGCCACAATCTTAGATTATACTCTGCATAGGTATACCATGGTCATTCTCCTTCTTAAAACAAAGAAAATTATTTGAATTTCTTCTTCCAAGAAGGGGGGCATACAGGCTAAATATACTAATGCAAGTAACAAAGCGTCCTTGTACATAAACAAGTATTAGTATAAACTTTGAAGTAAGGTTCTGACGAACAACTTCTTTAGTAAAGTTCTGACGAACAACTTCTTTGAAGTGAAGTTCTGACGAACAGCTTTTGAATTTTAGGCCGACCAGTTTTTTAACTTGGTGTTATTATTCTTATAATTGGATTAAATTATTCATATTGAGGCCGAACAATTTGATTATGAAGGTTATTTGGGTTAAATTCTTAGACTATGAGGAAAATGGAAATAAGAGACAATAAGTGAGAAAATAAATTCTCTTATAAAGATCAAAAGAAGATTACAACCTAGTCTGAAAACTAAAAACTACAACACTAAGTACAAAAGGCTTGCGGCCAAGATTGAGAAAAGAAAAGGCTAAGCATCTGGAGGAGTGTTGGTATCGTCGGCCTGAGTTCGGGGTCGGCCTCTTCCTCTTCTTCTTAATCATTCGAGGACTCTTGGAAGATTGAAGGTTCCTCCCTAGCTAAGATTGCTTTGTGAAGGCTCTCCTGAAAGTCTAGCCGATGAACATATCTAGGAATGTCGTCCTCCTCGGCCAGCATTTCAAAGGCCTTCACAGTCCAGGACTTGGAAGTATCAATCACATCATTCAGAGCCTCCTTGGCCGACTCACAGGTTGCCTTGGCCGCCAGAAGGGTTGTGTTCCTTTCATCCGTAAGAGCCAGCTCAAGGGCAACCTTCTCGTCCAAGAGCTCCGTCAAACGGACCAGATATCTTTTGCTGTCCGACTCCATCTCGGCTGAGCGCTTCTCCCAAGCCTCTCTTGATTGGCAGTGCAGTACTTCCTGCTCGGCCATGGAGAATTGAGCCTGGTCCGCCGCTTTGGTAGCATCCCGGACGATCTGCTTGTTTTCCTTCCTGAGCAATCTTGCCTAGTCCTCAGTAATTATGCTGCGAGTAAAGAGTTGAAAAAGGAAGGATGAAGGTATGTTATGACGATCGCAAAAATAGGCAAAATTTGCCAAGTGTAGAAATAAGACGACAAAGGAATGAAAATTTTACCTCAATAGCTAGTTGAGACATGTAACCTACATGTCTAGAGGAAGCTCCTCTCAAGCCTTTGATGTAAGCCTCAGGGAAGCATTTGAACAGCTCATGTTTGAGCTTCTCACGTTCGGCCGAGGTCATCCTCGCAAAGGCCACCGAGGACTCGTCGTCCGATAATGCGGGGAACCGTTAGGAGCTGCTTCAGCTAACCCTTTGCCCTTATCTGAAAGATGAGACTCGTCAGTATTCTTGACGGGTATAACCACGAGAAATTTATTGAACGGACTCATCGGACGCCCGCCAACGCGCAAAGTTCAAACAATGTTAGATTAATAAGACTCACCAGAAGATCGAGAAGCCGACCTATAGGCCTCATGCACCTGAGATACCAGCTTTGCTATCGTCCCTGAGAAAGCCGATCCGTCCATAGTCGTGTCTGGCTGGGTAGATGGTCTTTTAGTCTCATCGGCCCCGTCCACAAGTGCAGCAGCGTCCGGTTCCTCGGAAGTAAGGGGGAGTGTTGACTCAACCGGGCCGGTATAGGTAACCATGGCCCTCTCCTCAGTAGAAGGACGAACTTCCTCGGTTGAAGGAGGAATTTCGACCTTTGGCAAAGAAGACCGAGTGGTTTTCTTCTTTTTCGCCGTGAAGCCTTTGGATTTTTTTGGGGGGAGGGGCATCTCCCATTGCGACCGACCTCTTCTTAGAAGCCGCTTTCTCCGCCAACGTCTTGGACGTCGGGGCATTTTTCTGAAAAGAAAATAAGTAAATATATAAGCGGCAAGAAGAAAGAAAATGAACTCGTCCAGAAGAATGGACCCCTTTAGACGAGGCTCTGTAAAGAAGGGACCCCGTCCAAGAATGGTAGGGCTTTAGCATGGATGAGGTTCTGTCAAAAAGGGACCCCGTCCAGTAAAGGCGAAGAAAGGTTTTCGATTGATATCCTCCGCGGATTTTAGCTGGCCAAATATCTTCTTGACGTCTTCCCTTCTAAGGAAAACAAGAAGTTTGGCCGAGTTCCCCTTTGGAGCAGGGTCCGTCTGGACGATAGTACTCGTCCGGGAATTCAAGATGTTGATCTTCGGACGAGTCCCGTGGGTTATAGGAAGTCGGCCAATTGTTCCATGGACGACTTCCTTCTTAAAGAGAGGGTTCGTCCAAAAACAAATAGAAAAGAAAAGAAAAAATATACTAAGTACTTACCAAGGTGTCCGTCCTCTTTTCAGAGCCAGACTTGCTGTACTCCTGCCATATAGTATCTGTGAACTTGGATATACTGATGTTTCCCATCCAAGATATTTTCAAGGCAGCTCTAGCCGAATCTACATGAAAATAAATAACATGATTAGGCAGATATAGTCATTGGACAAGGGCACTTACTTGGAAGAAAGACTAGTGATACACCTCTATCCTTGGCATGCCGCAAGCCTACGACGACCAAGAAATTATCATGGTAAAACATCTCTTTAAAGGGAATCCAGTTGGACGGACCCTTAAAAGAAGAATTATTGATAGAATACTCCGATACTCTGAAGTATTCCATCATCTCTTCGGTTGAGTTGTTTCCAGCTCCAGGTAGGACACTGTTCGTCCAGTATTGGTGGTCGCCCGGCTAAATTACCGGTACCGTATAGCCACAGCTTCATTAGGCAGGTTTTTGAAGGCTGGTGTAGGCCAAATACCTTAGTTGTATCTTATGCTCTAAGTTCTGCGAAGGATTACGGAATGTATGCTCAGAGGATCTATGGCGGCACGACTCCTACTGCCCCTATTCACGCCCGCAAATGGATGGCGCCCCCTACTGGTGTTATAAAGGTGAACTGTGATGCGTCAATTAGTGAGGAGGGATGGGTTGGACTGGGCGTGGTCGCCCGAAATTCTGAGGGACTGGTGCTCTTTGCGGCCACACGTAGGGTCCGAGCTTGGTGGCCCATTGAAGTGGCGGAAGGGAAAGCTTTGTGTTTTGCTATCAAGTTGGCTCGGAACTATGGCTTCCATGATGTGATATTTGAGACTGATTGCTTGACTATTGTTAACAGGTTATCTAGAGGTGCCATTTATTTTTCGGATTTAGATGCTGTGTTAGAGGATGCCATTTTCTTATGTAGGGATTTCGTTTCTGTTCATTGGTCGCATGTGCTTAGGGATGGGAATGCTATTGCCCACCACCTAGCTCGACTTGTTCCGTTTGGTGTTGAACAACGCTGGGATTGTCATTGTCCAGCAGAGGTGTCTCCGTATGTACTCATGGACAATTTGTCCTCTGATTAATATAGTTCACCTCGTGTTTTCCTCTCAAAAAAAAAAAAAAAGGTGCTTGGAGGAACAGGAATTCTGCCTTCCAGGCATGCATCTTGGACATTTTGTCCCAAGATGTCAGGAAGCCCTACCGATTGCATACACTAAACCAGGCTCCGTCCACGGTCCTAAGAACCTTGGAGATATAGTGTATTTGGGAGAAGGCGGCTAAAAAAGGTTCAACGCCTCTCAGCTCACAAACGGCCAGAAAGGTCAGGATGTTTTGCCAAGAGTTTGGGGCAAGTTGGTTATTGGCGATGCTGTAGTATTGAAGAAGGCGGCTTATAAAAGGATGCAAGGGAAATCGCAACCCGGCATCGAAAGCCAGCCGGTAGAAAGCAAAATGGCCAGAAGGAGCACTAAGTATAGTGTCTTCCCGACGAAGAAGAACAAAACGGTACCCCGACATAGGCATAGCCGAGGAAAAGTGTCTAAGGTCTGGGCCTACTCGTCAAAGCCAACTATTCTAGGCCAGGATGAACCTAGGGTCAGACAAAGGGCCTAGGCGGCGTCTGTTTTCAGAAGATGTAGTGGACGGTTCCTCTAAGTCGCTAGACGGGTTAGAGGAGACCTCCACCTCATTGGCCTCGTTCGTCGCCATATCTTGTCCGGACGGACTGGGTTCTGAAGGCTCTTTGATAAGACTTTCCTCCTGGACGCTTTCAGGAGAAGTATTTTGGTTCGCTGGCCGGGCGCTTTGAACTTCGCGTTCCCCGTCAGCAGGAGTTCGGCCGGTTGATACCTCCATTTCTAAGCTGGAGGCTGGAAGGTTCACCCCTCGTGTAATGCGAGCTGTTTGCTTGACCCGCGCTAGATTACCCTGCACAGGTAAAGACTGGGTTGTCTGACTTTTCCCTCCATGTCCAAAATAATAAAATGCATGGCCGATCGAGATAGGCCCAACTCAAGAAAGTGCCGAAGAAGAAAGGCTCTTTGTTCTAGGATCAAGACCAACCCTTGAGCGGCCGAGAATGTTCGATGAAGAAGACGAATCCATTTTTTCTTAAAAAATGTGAAAGTACAAAATAAGAATTAAATAGAGGAAAAGGATACCTGTTGAAATTACTCGGACGGATGGAGAGAACGAGCTAGACGAAACCTTGGACGAGTTGAAGAAATTTAGCGAGATCTTAGACGAAAGCTCTTTCTCTCTCTAAAGTTCAGTAAAAATGGGGCAGAGTCTCTCTCTCTAGAAAATCTCTCAAAGATGTAAAAGTGATTTCAGAAACGACAAACGGGCATATTTATAGAGGGGTGAAAATGACCTCCTCCTCCGGTAAAAGTAACCGTTGCATGCCAAAAACCTTTGAAGGTTGACCTGATGAGACCGACTAAATGGCGCCCTTTTCATCTTGAAAAGAATAAGGGCAGTTCTCGTCGGTTAAAAGAGGATACCAACCATCTTGGCTCCTAAATGGTAAACTCCTCTTTTAAGGGGCAAATGTTGTAGCCTAAAAATCAATGGCTATGAATGTGACATGTGGCCCCATCACAGCCCTACAAGTGGCACTCTTCTGCTTTAGTAAAGTACATGGATCATAAGCTTATATGGACTAAAGTACATTTTGCTGAATAAAGAAAGGTGTACTAAGCCCTTCTTATGGCCCAACTTGTACTTAGGCCCAACAAACAGAAAGAGCATCTTTCTATGAAGGGTGATGTGTATTCTCTAATCAGTGATCGCCACGTGTCATAGCATTATTGCTTAGCCAATCAGATGCTCCCAAATTAGGGTGACATCAAGGTACATCAGTCATTTCAGACACTATAAATAGTCCTTAAAATCAGGGGAAAGGTACGTTTTTCAGAGCATAGTACTGTTATTCCACCATAAGTACTCTCTCTACTTTCTCTCTCTAAAAGTTCCTTCATACTCCTGATATCTTACTTAAGCTTCAAAGGGAGAAATACCACCCAAACCTCCAGGGTAGGTCCCTTTTTACAGGTCCAAAGGCGGAGCGCAGGTTCGGGTTTTGAGTCCAGGCGTTATTGCACAAGTCTCCTATTCTGGAACCTGCTGTTGGGGATAGTAGTAATTATTTACGAGTCAAGCACTACGTAACACTAGTTTAAGTAAGTTGTTAGCTAACTTTGTTTTTGTTTATTTCAGTAATTTAGAATTATGAGTTGTATTGGGAAGTTTAGAATTGGCTACTGATTGCGGTAATTGGATTGAAATGTAGGATTGAGTCTTAGTTTCAGTTAGATTTATGTTTCTAAGAGGTAGAACCGGTGTAAAAAATACAAGATTTAGAGTAATGGTTGTAAAGGATTTTCAAATTGGGAATTGGTTGTGATTATGATTTCTAGTTTAGATTAGTCTAAGTTCGGTTATTGATTATAGTAATTCTTTGAGGATGATTTTGGAGTGAAGTATCATTCGGGATTATGAAGGAGATTGTGTTGTTTGAACTGGATTGCATTTCAAGTAACTTTTATGTTCAGTAAAATTATTTACTCATGCCCTTGTGTGTGTGTGGATCTCTATCTGTTTTTGTGAATAAGTTCGTACCATGGCCACAGATATGAATGTGATGATGAAATGTCATTGATTGATTATGGATATGCAAATATTTTGCTGGCTTAGTTTATGAACAGAAAATAGAAAGTGGGCAAGGTACGGGTGGAGGATGGTTACTCTTTTGACCTGATATGGTCGGCTACGCTCCATAATGAACCTTGGGGGTAGTATTGCTGGGCTCCATAACAAACCTTGGAAGCAGTGTTTGTCTAAAGCCTGTACTTGCCACTGATTTGTTTAAGAGAATGAGCTATGCCAGCATTGTAATGAAAAGGAAATGATTTGAGAAATAAAATGTTTATAACGGGCTGAAGTAAAGGTTACGAGTTTCCACTCATTTTGGAATTTTGTTTGTTTTGTATTTTCTCCCTGAATTTGCAGGTTTGGTGTTGTGAGCTCGGAATTTGTTGAGGAGCACAATTATGATGTCGTCCTAGATTAAGGATTGAGTTTGTATTTTAGATAGTTCGTTCGAGAATAATTATTTATACATCATTGTATATAATATTTGGGAATTTACTCGAGATATTCGTGTATTTAAGGATATTTTTCCGCTGCAATTTTATTAATCAAGATTTAGATTCTAGTTTATGGTTGTCGAGTGTATTTTGCTAGCAGCTCGAAAGAGCGGGCTGTTACAAGGATGCTCCTCATTACCCCACATAAAATAATCAAACTTATTATCCATGGCATGAATAATGGATGATCATCTTTTCCATCTATAAAAGGGGCTTGGTTCTTCATTTCGAAATGCACCACCTTCAGTACTCTAACATCTTCTCTAACTTTTCTTCTTTTTAAAAAAGGCTCCTAGTTATGAAGAATCTAATGAAATGGGGAATCGTGAGAAAAAATAATTCTTGATTAATAAAATTAGTTAAGCGGTATTTCGCAAATTAGTTGAGCGGTATTCCGCAAATTAGAAAACCAAAGTTGGTTTCCTTCTCGAACCATCCAACCATTTTCATATGTTGTCGGTTAATGAATTCAAAACCTCGACCCTTCCTTCTCTATTCTGGTGCCTCTCAAAACCCCAACCCCGAATTCTCTCTCTCTCTCTCGCGTGTCCTGCCCGATGCCCCACCGACAAACGACCGCCGGACTTATGCCGCCGTCGTCGTGCTGCTGCTGCCCTACCTCGTCGGCTCACTTAGCCCTCGCTGGATCACCTCCTTAGAGCGGTGTTGTTAGGCAATTTTCAACTCGTTGCAGCTTTATGTGGTGCTCGTGTTCTCCCTCTCTTCCCTCTGTTTGCCGTCGCCGTTGATGTTATTGTTGTTTTAGTGGTGCCGCCGCGGTTGTTGTTTTTTTTGGCAGTGATGTTGTTGTTGTTGCCTCTTTCTCCCTTGCTTCATTCGCGGTTATGCTTTGATGTGACACACCACCAGTTGCTTGCTGCCGCAGCTCCACCTCACCGCACCTACTGCTGCTCGTCAGTGCTCCGCCGCACTGAAGCTTCGAAACGCCCTATATTCCTCCGTTCTTCGCTGCTCTTGTAAGTAGAGGTATACTCATCTCTTTCTTTTTCTCTTGAAATTTTGATTTCAGGTTTTGTAAATTAATCCCATGTTGATGTTGTTTGTTGTTGTCATTGCTGCGCTGTCATTATTGTTATTGTTGCAGTTCATTCCTTGTTGTGGTGATAATGTTGTTGGGTTGTTGTTGTTCTTGTGGTTGATGTTGTGTGGTTGGTGTTGATGCGATCTCGTCTTGGTGATGCGTTATTGTTAGTTGGGGTTAGTAAATCAATAGAAGTAGTTTGTAGTTGATTGGCAAGTTTAGTTAGTTTAGTTATGTAATTTAGATTTATGTTTCTAAGAGGTAGAATAAGTTTAAAGAATTTAAGATTAAGAGTTTGAAATTATGGTTGTAAAGGAATTCCAAATTAGGAATTGGTTATGGTTTCATTTTCTAGTTTAGAATAGTTAAGATTGGTTATTGATTATCGTTGTCGTTGTAAGGTGATTATTGGAGGATGATTATGGAATTAAATGTCATTTGGAGATGAAGATTAATGAAGTAGATTATGTTGGTGGAATCTGAATTTTGGTTAAAGTAACTTTTATGTTCAGTAAAATTATTTACTCATGCCCTTTGTGTGTGAATCTCTCTGTTCTGTTTTTGATAATTAAGTTCGTACGATGGCCATAGATATGAATGTGATGATGAAATGTCATCGATTGATTATGAATACACACCTGTTTTGCTGGCTTAGTTTATGAACTGAAAATAGAAAGTGGGCAAGGTATGTGTGGAGGATGGTTACTTTTTTTACCTGATACGGTCGGCTACACTCCATAACGAATTTTGGAGGCAACATTTGTCCAAAGCTTGTACTTCCCTATGTTTTGTTTAAGAGAGTGAGCTATGCCAGCCTTGTAACGAGATGAAAATGATTTGAGAAATAGAATGTTTATAACGGGCTTAAGTAAAGGTTACGAGTTTTTCACTCTTTTTAAAATCGTGTTTGTTTTGTATTTCTTTCCTGAATTTTCAGGTTGGGTGTCAAGAGCTCAGGAATGGAAGTGGAATGAGAATATGATTCTTTTTTGTGGAGAATTGAGTTGTATTTTAGATAGCTAATTCAAGAATAGTTATCAATATTTCATTGTATAATATTTTGGGAATTTGAGTGGAGTTATTGATGTAATTAAGGATATTTTTCCGTATCGATTTTAATAAAAGATTTGGATTCTAGTTTATGGTCATTGAATGTATTTCGCTAGCAGTTCGAAGGCGGGCGATTACAAGATGGTATTAGAGCAACCTTAGGACCGTTTCTCGAGTTAGCTACCTAGCAAGGGTAAAATATTTTTGGAATAGTTTGAAATCGATTCGTTTTATCAGTTTTTGGGAATTGATGATCGGAAATTAGGAAATTCGAAGGTTTATTATATAATTATTTGCGCTTATGCGTGTGCTATATGATTTCGTTTATGTAAAGGTGTAATGTCTTGTGTTGTGTATGATAATGTATATTTCAAGAAAACTTATATGATTTGCTGAAGTAAAATAATTTCAAACAAGATCTCTATGAAAGAGATGATTGGAATCCTATGCCGAGTATTTTTTGCCCCTTTTGTTTTCTTTGCTCTTCGATTCTGATATTGAGTTGAAGTGGAGGTACAGAAGCTAATGGTAGAATTGAGGTTGGATGCCAGATATCTTACGAGTTTGAGATTCTGGTTTTATTTAAATTATTATTTTCAAGTTTCGAGGACGAAACTTTAAATAAGGGCGGTAGTATGTAATAGCCCTGTTTTCAAGAGCGTTTATTTAGAAGTTAATTATAATTATTAAGTTAATTATGTTTCAGATACTTTAATTTTATTTTGAGTTGGAGTATGAATTATTTGGTCGTGTTGTAATATATTTATTTATTCAATTATATGAGATTATATCTATTATTATTATTTTGTATGTTGGTTTTGTGCAATTAGTTGAGCGGTATTTCAAAAATTAGAAAATCAAAGTCGGTGTCCTTCTCGAACCATACAACCCTTTTTATATGTTGTCGGTTAATGAATCCAAGACCTCGACCCTTCATTCTCTATTCTCGTACCTCTCGAAACCCCAAACCCCAATTCTCTCTCTCTCGCGTGTCTTGCCCAATGCCCCACCGACGAACGACCGTCGGACTTATGCCGTCGTCGTGCTGCTGCTGCCCTACCACGTCAGCTCACTTAGCCCTCGTCGGATCTCCACCCAGTGTGTCGTTGTTAGGTAGTTTTCAACTCGTTGCAGCTTTGTGTGGTACTAGTGTTCTCCCTCTCTTGCCTCTGTTGCCGTCGTCGTTGATGTTCTTGTTGTTTTGACTATGCTCCCGCAGTTGTTGTTGTTGCCTGCTGGTGATGTTGTTGTTGTTGCCCCATTTTTTCTCTCTACCCCTGGTTCGTTTGCGGTTATGCTTTGATGTGACATACCACCAGTTGCTTGCTGCCGTAGCTCCGCCTGACTTGCGCCGCCTCCTCACCGCACCTACTGCTGCTCGTCGGTGCTCCACCGCACTGAAGCTTCGAAACACCCTTTGTTCATTTGTTCTTCGCTGCTCTTATGAGCAGAAGTATACTCATCTCTTTCTTTTTCTCTTGAAATTTTGATTAAACGTTTTGTAAATTAATTCCAAGTTGATGTTATTTGTTGTTGTCGTTGCTGCGCTGTCGTTATTGTTTTTATTGCAGGTTTTTCCTTGTTCTGGTGATAATGTTGTTGGGTGGTTGTTGTTCTTTTGGTTGATGTTGATGCGATGTCGTCTTGGTGATGCGTTATTGTTAATTGGGGTTAGTAAATCAGTAGAAGTAGCTTGTAGTTGATTGTGAAGTTTAGTTATGTAATTTAGATTTATGTTTCTAAGAGGTAGAATCAGTTTAAGAATTTAAGATAAAGAGTTTGGAATTATGGTTGTAAAGGATTTCTAATTAGGAATTGGTTATGGTTTCATTTTCTAGTTTAGAATTGTTAAGATTGGTTATTGATTATCGTTGTCGTTGTAAGGTGATTATTGGAGGATGATTATGGAATTGAATCTCATTTAGAGATGAAGATTAATGAAGTAGATTATTTGGTGGAATCTGAATTGCGGTTTAGGTAACTTTTATGTTTAGTAAAATCATTTACTCATGCCCCTCTGTGTGTGGATCTCTCTGTTCTGTTTTTTGATAATTAAGTTCGTACTATGGCCATAGATATGAATATGATGATGAAATGTCATTGATTGATTATGAATACGCAATTGTTTTAATGGTTTAGTTTATGAACTGAAAATAGAAAGTGGGCAAGGTATGGGTGGAGGATGATTACTCTTTTGAAGTGATACGGTTGACTACGCTCTATAACGAAATTTGGAGGCAGCGTTTGTCCAAAGCCTGTACTTGCCACTGATTTGTTTAAGAGAGTGAGCTATGTCAGCGTTGTGACAAGATTAAAATGATTTGAGAAATAGAATGTTTATAACGGGCTAAAGTAAAGGTTACGAGTTTTCCACTCATTTTGGCATTGTGTTTTTTTTTGTATTTCTTCCCTGAATTTGCAGGTTGGGTGTCAAGAGCTCGGGAATGGAAGTGGAGTAAGAATAGGATTTTGTTTTGTGGTGAATTGAGTTGTATTTTAGATAACAGATTCATGAGTAGTTATCGATATTTCATTATATAATATTTTGGGAATTTTAGTTGAGTTATAATTAGGGATATTTTTCCGCTGCGATTTTAATAATTAAGATTTGGATTCTAGTTTATGGTTGTTGAGTGTGTTTCGCTAGCAGTTCGGAAGAACGGGATTTTACAAGACGTTATTAGAGCAACCTTGCGATCGTATGCCGAGTTGGCTACCTAGCAAGGGTAAAAGATTTTTTGGATAGTTTGAAATCGATTTGGGTTATTAGTGTTTGAGAATTGATGATCGGAAATTAGGAAATTCGAAGGTTTAGCATATAAGTATCTGCGCATATGCGTGTGCTATATGATTTCGTTTATGTAAAGGTGTAATGTATTGTCTTGTCTATGATGGTGTATATTTCAAGAAAATTTATATGAGGTTATTTCTATTATTATTATGTATTTTGCTTTTTTGCAATTAGTTGAGCGGTATTTTGCAAATTAGAAAATCAAAGTCGGTGTCCTTCTCGAACCATACAACCCTTTTCATATGTTGTCGGTAAATGAATCCAAAACCTCGACCCTTCATTCTCTATTCGTGTGCTTCTCAAAACCCCAAACCCTATTTCTCTCTCTCTCGCGTGTCCTGCTTGATGCCCCACTGGCGAACGACCATCGGACTTATGACGCCGTCGTCGTGCGGTGCTGCTACCCTACCCTGTCGGCTCACCTAGCCCTTGTCGGATCTCCTCCCTAGTGCGCCGTTGTTAGGCCGTTTTCAACTTGTTGCAGCTTTGTGTGGTGCTCATGTTCCCCCTTTCTTGCCTCTGTTTGCCTTTGTCGTTGATGTTGTTGTTATTTTAGCGGTGCTGCCGCGGTTGTTGTTGTTGGCTGCCGGTGATGTTCTTGTTGTTGCCCTGTTTTTTTTCTCTCTCCCCTGCTTCGTTCGCGGTTATGCTTTGATGTGACACACCACTAGTTGTTTGCTGTCACAGCTCCGCCTAACTTGCACCGCGTCACCGCACCTACAACTGCTCGTCGGTGCTCCGCCGCACTGAAGCTTCGAAACGCCCTCTGTTCCTCCGTCCTTCGCTGCTCTTGTAAGTAGAGGTATACTCATCTCTTTCTTTTTCTCTTGAAATTTTGATTTCAGGTTTTGTAAATTAATCCCATGTTGATGTTGTATGTTGTTGTCGTTGCTGCGCTGTCATTATTGTTATTGTTGTAGTTGTTTCCTTGTTGTGGTGATAATGTTGTTGGGTGGTTGTTGTTCTTATGTATGATGTTGTTTGGTTGGTTGTTGATGGAATGTCGTGGTGGTGGTGCGATGTTGTCTTGGTGATGTGTTGTTGTTAGTTGGGGTTAGTAAATCAGTAGAAGTAGTTTGTAGTTTATTGGCAAGTTTAGTTAGTTTAGTTATGTAATTTAGATTTATGTTTCTAAGGGGTAGAATCAGTTTAAAGAATTTAAGATTAAGAGTTTGGAATTATGGTTGTAAAGGATTTCCAAATTAGGAATTGGTTATGGTTTCATTTTCTATTTTAGAATTGTTAAGATTGGTTATTGATTACCGTTGTCGTTGTAAGGTGATTATTGGAGGATGGTTATGGCATTGAATCTCATTTGGAGATGAAGATTAATGAAGTAGATTTTGTTGGTGGAATCTGAATTGTGGTTCAGATAACTTCTAGGTCTAGTAAAATCATTTACTCATGGCCTTCTGTTTGTGGATCTCTCTGTTTTGTTTTTGATAATTAAGTTCGTACTATGGCCATAGATATGAATGTGATGATGAAACGTCATTGATTGATTATGAATATACAAGTGTTTTGCTGGCTTAGTTTATGAATTGATTTGAGAAATAGAATGTTTATAACGGGCTGAAGTAAAGGTTACGAGTTTTCCACTCATTTTGGAATTGTGTTTGTTTTGTATTTCTTCCCATAATTTGCAGGTTGGGTGTCAAGTGCTCAGGAATAGAAGTGGAGTAAGAATAGGATTCTATTTTGTGGAGAATTGAGTTCTATTTTAGATAGCAGATTCAAGAATAGTTATCGATATTTCATTGTATAATATTTTAGGAATTTCAATGGAGTTATTGATGTAATTAAGGATATTTTTCCGCTGCGATTTTAATCATTAAGATTTGGATTCTAGTTTATAGTTGTTGAGTGTGTTTCGTTAGCAGTTCGGAAGAGCGGGCTGTTATAGCATACTTAAAACAAAAACACAATGCTTTGTGAAGGGATGTCCATTTTCCCTTAACTTATGTTTATTAGATAAATTTTCTCTCATGAAACCTCACAGGAGACTTACTTACAAAACTAATCATGTCAGAGAACAAGGTTTTCATTCTTTCTTCTATCAACTTAGGAAAAATGGTGGGTTGGAGGATTATTTCTTGCATTAAGACATAAACTGAGTTACAAACCACCTTGGCATTAGTGCAATTATATATTGCAATTCTGGTCGCAGAGGTGTAAAATTACTCACGCTTTGCCCAGTCACTTTCTACCTTCCATTGAGATGTCTAAGGCAAATTGGTTAGAGGCAACAATACATTCTTGCCCTCCAGATCCTTCCAACATGTACCACTTATGAGGCTTATATGAGTGGTGTTCAGATAATGCCTACTATATTGCAAGGAACTAGAATTGTATCAGCACTATCGGAACCTCCCTTTCTGACGATTGATGATGATTACCTTCAGTGGCTCTTGTATGATTTTGGTCAAGGTGATGGGTTGCCTACCAGGAAGAGGAAAAGAGTTTGAGAGGAATACCATGTTTTATTTTCTATGATGTTGTTTTATTTTTCATTTAAGTTTGGTAGGAAATAGAGGCTTTATGTCTCTTTTCTATATAAAATGAAGTACCCTAGTTGGGATGAATAAAAATTATTTGTTTGGTGAGAATTATCTGCTTGTGAGAAATTCAATGTGAACGCGATTCTAAATATGTGGATACTTTAGTATTAAATATGACATGCAAATTATAATTAATCAATCATATGACACATAAAATCGTAACAAATAATAAATCCTAAAAAAATCTTCACGTGCTTCATTATTTTTCTTTTTTCTCTTTTTTTCGTTTTTTTTTTCCTTTTTTTTTTGTTTTTTCATTTTTTTATGCCTAAGCGTTTCATTTCTTCAACTGATCAAGATGTGAAATGGGTAAATTCATTCCCATCAAAATTCATTAGCTTTACGCTCCAGCCGCGGTGACATGCTTGACTAGGAATGGACCAGACCTATTAGGCTTGAATTTTCCCCGAGGATCATGGAACAGAGCTCTATTTTCCTTTAGAATTAGATCACCTTGTTGAATGTCTCTATCTCGAACCTTTTTGTTAAATGCACGAGCAATTCTCCGTTGATAGGGTTGAATATTATACAAAGCTTGTAATCGGTTCTAATGTCTCGGTTCTAATGTTTAAATGCAAGCTCATCATAACAAGTTTTGTACCATTGGTATTATGAAATTTCACTTTATGTTATGACCCTTAGAGATTTCATGTCCACCTCAACGGGTAGGACTGGCTCCGTCTCGTAAACCAAAGAGTACGGGGTTATTCCTATTGCAGTTATGATTGGTATCCTATATTCCCAGAGGGCATATGGTAGTTTGCCATGCCATTCCTTTTCTTCTCAGTCATCTTAGTAACAATAATCTTGATTGTCTTATTGGCTTCTTCCACCACACCATTTGTTTGGGGATGATAAGGTGAGGACTGATGATTCTTGGTTGCATATTTTGTGAGAGTTATCTTCATATGACTCTCAAATTGTGATCCATTACCAGAGATGATTTCAAAAGGTATGTCATACCAACATATGGTGTTGTTAATCACAAATTTCGAAACTTGCTTTACCCCTAGCTTTGAAAATGATGATGCAACTTTAACCCACTTTAAAAAGTAATCGATCACTATAAGAATATATTGATGCCCATTTGAAGCCTTCGGATGAATTTGTACGATTATATCTATGTGCTAACTTGAAAGTAGCCAAGGAAAGGTCATATTATGTAGTGACACAGGCGACATATGATTGAGGTTAGCAAATATCTGACATTGCTTGCAAGCCTGCACAAAGCTAATGCAATCACCTTCTAGAGTAATCCAATAGACACCTGCTCGCAAAATTTTACGAGCCAACATCCTTTCATTCATATGTGGTCCACATTCACCCCTATGAACTTCTAATATGATGGCTTGCTTCTCACTATCATTCACGCAGAGTTGTAGAGTACTATTAAACCATTTGTGATATAGTCCACCTTTTAATATGAGAAAATGAGCAATTAGTCTTCGGATAGCTATACGATCCTTCTTGCCACTTCCCTTTGGATACTGCATAGTTTCCAGAGAAGTCTTGATATCCTTGTACCCAACATCATCATCATATTGTTGAGCCAACATGGAGACAATTTATGCCAATGTCATTGTAGGCCCCTTTCTCTCTTCAATTAAAACTGACTAAATCTTTGCGTACCATCTTCCTATGTTAAATTAACAGCGAGATTGGCTAAAGCCTTTGTGGAACTATTTTGCTCCTGAGGAAGATGTTTGAAGTTGATATCATCGAGATAAGGGATTAACTCCCGAAGATACTTTGTATAGAGTTGCAATCTCTCAACGTTAACTCTCCAAATTCCTATTGTTTGAGATATGATTAGATTAAAATCTCCATATATAGTGAGATGTCTTGCCATTGCTACCAAAGCGACTTTTACTCCATATATATAGGTTTCATACTCAACTGTATTATTTGTTATTGGGAAATCCAACTTGACATCAAATGGAATATGGACTCCTTTAGGATCTACTGACAAAATCCTTGCTTTATTAGCTATCTATTAGAAGCTCCATCATAATACATGCACCAACGTAGATTGTCAATGAAGCACAAGTACTCATAAGGGAATGCATTATCATATTTATCTCCTGATATCGGTCCTTCTACTAAGGTTTCAGATATGTCTCTTCCTTTAACATATTTTTGGCTGTCACATTAAATATCAAACTCATAAAGCATAGCATGCCATCTTGCTAATCTTTGACTAAGAATGGGATTCTCAAACATGTACTTGATTGGATCAAGTCTTGAGATCAGATAGGTGGTATGAGCCTGGAGGTGATGCCTCAACTTCTTTATCGCATAGACCAAGGAGACACATGCTTTTTCCAGTGGGGTAATCTTGTTTCATACTCCAGGAATTTCTTGCTGAGATAGTATATGGCAAGTTTCTTCTTTGTTCCTTGATGATATTGGGCTAAGAGAGCTCCCATAGTCGATTTTGTGATAGTGAGGTACCAAATCAGAGGTTCTCCTGGTCTAGGTGGCATTAGAACAGGTGGATTTGAAAGCTACTCTTTTATGGAATCGAAAGTTTCCCGACATTCCTCGTTCCACTCATGGGATGCCCTTTTTTTGAGTAACTTAAATATAGGTTCACATCTCATAATGAGTTGTGAGATGAACCTACTGATATATTAAATTATGTCGAGAAATCCTCTTACCACTTTTTCTGTTTTTGGAGGAGGCAATTCTTGAATGGCCTTCACCTTTTCAGAGTCCACTTGATGCCGTCTTGACTGGCAATGAGTTCCAACAACTTCCCCGAAGTGACGCCAAGCACACACTTTTGAGGATTTAGCCTTAGATTATACTTCCTGATTCTTTCAAAGAAGGACCTTAGTGCGGGAATACGCCCCTTACGATCTTCATTTTTCACAATCATGTCATCTACATAGACCTCCACAATGTCGTGGATGAGGTCATGAAGGATGGTGGTTGCAACCTTTTATGTGGCTCCAACATTCTTCAGACCAAAAGACATAACTCGATAGCAGAAAGTACCCCACGGAGTGATGAAAGATGTCTTTGTCATGACTTCTAAGGCCATGAGTATTTGATTATACCCTAAGAATCCATCCATGAAGGAAAACATTGCATGACTGGTCGTATTATTTACGAGGACATCAATATCGGGTAGAGGAATGTAATCTTTTGGTGATGCAGCATGCAAATCACGAAAATTCATGCACACTCAAACTCTTCCATCCTTTTTAGGTGACACCACTATGTTGGCAAGCCAGCTCGAATGCTTTACTTCTTAGAAGAATTTGACATCAAGCTGTTTCTAGATTTCTTCTTTTACTTTCAGACTAACCTCTGGTTTCATTCGACGAAGCTTTTGCTGCTTAGGCTTGCTTTCCAGATGTAATGGAATGCGATGTTCTGCAATTTCTCTATTAACACCAGGCACATCAGCATAGGACCATGCAAACACATCTACATACTCTTATAATAATGCAATAAACACAGATTGTTAAGTTGGGGAGATGGATGAACTTCTTTTGACTTCTTTTACAATATTTTCTGTACTTATATTAATCACAATGGACTCTTCCATGGATTTTATATATGTTACAGTTTATCAAATGAATCATCATTGTTAAATTTACTGTCATAAATAGTGTCTTGCATGCAAATGTACTTAGATAAAGGTTCACATTCAATTCCCTCACTATCAGAATTCTTCGAACTGGGTATCCAGGGTAGCTTGACTAGAAGATGAGCTATCGGTATAATAACCACCTGAAAGAGGTGAAAAAGTAGTTTCATGAGATGGTTGTGGAAGATGGTTTCCTTAAAACATTCTAAATTCAATAGGACCGTCCTTTGCCTAACACTAAATACTCCACTTATGTTCAATGATTTCGCCATAAGGTATCATCAAAGATACCGGATCAAAATCCCCTTATTCGGAAGACTGGAAAGTAAAAAGTTTTTAAGGACCCCATATCCGAGTCATTTTCCTTTTTCATTCCTTGCTCTTAGACAAACCAGCTTTTGATTAATTAAGTCCAAATTCATAGCTTCATTGAAGAATATCTCCAATTCCGGTAAAATTTTCTGTTCCTTCCTACTAAGCCAAGCTTCTGGTAATTCATAAAAAAGTTCAATATCCCCTTGCAGGATGAACTAGCCGTTGAGGGTAAGAGAAGACTCTTTGATGTGGTAAGAAGTGCTGCCCGGATAATATCCTAATCCATATCGGTTTTGGTTATCTACTATGGGGATCAGTTGCTTTATCCCCCCACTATCATGCCCTAATCCAGTTTCTTGACTATAACCTATCTTCATCATGACTTGAGGACCTTTGGACAGAGGTTGCATGGCAAATTCTGCAGGCTCTTTGACCACATTTGTGGATATGGCCGAGTTTTTTGTCTTTTCATAGTGATTTGTCATCCTTAGAGAAGGGACAAATTTCTTATTCTTGGTCCTAAAGGTAAAGAAAGAGAATTATTAAAAGATAAGAGGAGAAAGCCACTTATTACAGAATAAAAGAAGTTTTGAAAACGATTTTGCCATACTTTGATTGGAATGGTCCACCTTTATAGCTTTGTTTTTTGAAATGATTTTACTAACATTGGGGTTAATAACAAAATGTGTTTTTTTATATCATTCTTCCATTCCCTGCTTTAGTATTGAACAAAGACGAATAATGTAGAAACTAGGGCTTGTATCCCTATTGATGTCTCAATTCAATATTCCAAAATTGTTCTTGTGATGACTGGCATC
This sequence comes from Beta vulgaris subsp. vulgaris, assembly GCF_026745355.1. Classification (NCBI taxonomy): domain Eukaryota; kingdom Viridiplantae; phylum Streptophyta; class Magnoliopsida; order Caryophyllales; family Amaranthaceae; genus Beta; species Beta vulgaris. Next base: position 19,420,084 of record NC_079210.1, on the reverse strand, counting down.
TTGAATTTGGATCATATTACCTGAAATACAATGGTTAGTTTATTTGAGTCGAACCTGAAAGCTGCGTACATATCCCTATTGATTTAGCTGTAATTTTAGGGAATCTAACTCAGCGTAGTTCGTTAGTTTAAGAGGAACTCAAGTTTTTTATTTAATAAACCAGTTGCACTCATTGAGCTACTACATACCCCAGGTGTTACATAGGTGGAGTGATCTCACATTGTAAGTGTATGTGATAATGGGGATTCAAGCTGCACGTAGTTCTCTAATACTAATAGTTGAAAGATTTTTCATTCTTTTTTTTTTTGTTTTTTAATGGGCTAACCCCCTACAGGATGTTCACCGAATATTTTTTCATGTCTGTCATCTGATAGGCATGAGATAATTAAGGAGCTTTGCGGTAAACGAGAGCTATGTTGGTGATCTGCTTGATGCGATAGCTGAGAGCATGACATTGGTTTGTGTCGTGACCATGCAATTGATGTTAATGGCAGTACTTGTGGAGATTCAACCCTATAGAACTTACCCCTGGGTGTCTAGGAGGTGGAGGAATCTGACTTGCTCGACCAATTTGTGGAAAATATCCACTCAGGATTGCGGTTGAGGGTGCGCCAACAATTTACGTGCTGGTAACTCTTTATGGGTTGGACTAATGATGCTCGATCAATCAGGTTTTGAACTTTGTAGTAAAGATCATGGCAGCAGTCAGTTTCATGCCGAAATGGGTGACAATAACCGTAGAGTTTACTCATGCGCTGGGGCTAAAATTATACCTTGGCTCCAAAGATGATTATACTCCACACTCAATGGTTCATCTATCTTAGCATATACCCTTGGATTTGTGCTGGGAGTTTCAAGATCTCCCTGAGGTCATTTTTCTTGTAATTTCAAAGCATCGATGTTGAAGCCATGTTGTTCCATGTGGCTTAGGGAGTTGTACTTAATAGTAGCCATGTGATGATAACATAAATCGTTCAGGTTCTACAGTAATATTAGCATGAACTCTCGATCAGTAATAGTGAAACGAAGCTGCATGTATATTTGAGTGCATCTCGAACAAAAGTGCGAGAAAGTTTCCAAAGCACTTTGACACAAAGTGAGTAGCTAGCTTCAACTTCTTGACATCGTCTGTTTATGCTCGAGAGCCCAATTAACAAAGGCTTGGCTAGCATTTTCCCAACTAGCTCTATCCATATAATCCTAAGAGTAGTACTAGTCCAGAGCTGGTCCTTTTAAACTCTTGTCAAACAACATGGGGTAATCTTCCTCTGGTATGCCCTATGGGTGTAAGGCATTCACAAATCCAACTAAGTGGATAAAATGATCATCGTTTCCATTAAATTTCCGAAAATGGGGTAACTCACGATAGTGATCTACGTGTTGGTATCCTAGAAAGAGAATAATTGATTCAGTCTGGACCTCTCGGATATCGCCTATAACATCAAAGTCTGGGTCGAAATCATCAGTCCTAGGTCTCTTCTTTGAGTCATTATCATCATTATCTTGAGGATCGCTGATACAAAATTCCTCTGATGCTTCAATTGAGGTATCATGAGTGCCAATGCTTAGAACTCCTACTTCTTCCTCGTCATCCTCACTATACGCTGACTCTGTTTCTTCAGCACTTACATTCGGTGTGGCTACTGGGATCTCACTTACCCATGAGTTGCCAGGCCCTGCTAGAATACAGTGGATAGTGTAATCAGCCAACCTAGTGCCCTCTACTTCGTTCAGACTTCCGGGTGTTAGAGACGCTCATAGTTTCTGGATCAGCAGAAATAGTCACAGCACCATGATCGTTGAGAAGCTTTATCTTCGGATGTAGAGTAGAGGCTACTGCTCTATGTTCATGTAGCAACCATCTTCCTAATAGGAGATTGAAACATGCTTGAATGTCAATGACCACAAAAACCACCTTCCTTGCTACGAGACCACATTCAATGAGTAGGTTGATTAAATCCATTACTTCTCTCTTGCCATTATCATATGCTCTGACCACCTGGTTGGATGGCATTAGATCTTCTTTGGAATAACCGAGTATTGTTAGCACCCATAGAGGGCAAACATTTATTGCAGAGTCGTTGTTGATCAATACCCTAGGTATCTCCCATCCATTACAGCGTATAAAGATGTGCAACGAATTATTGTGGTTGATATTGTCAGGAAGAACATGGTATGTGAACATGAGAGTTCGATTTACACCACGAATAAGCCCCCACAATCTGGTCAGGTGTTATGGAAGAGCTCCACGAGTCTTCGTTGAGATGTTTTAGAATGATTGCTCTATAAGGCTGGGAATGCATTAACAATTTTCAGAAGGAAATATTAGCATTTACTTCTTTCATGCGCTTGATAGCATCATCTTCCTTGTTACTATCCTCTATCATTGGCTCCTTTCCCTTTTCCTTCCTTCTCCATACTTCTAAAGGATTTACATCCTCTAAATGGGATGGTTTAAAATGGCGACCTACTCTGGTTAAATAAGATATATCCATGTATTCCTCATGACTAAGATCCTCGAGGCAGACATGGCGTCGGTATGTATTTGGAGTGGTGAAATGTCCTACAATGTTTTTCTCTATAATTGTTAAAACTGGATAGGTATCTTCATCGGCATCAGAGTCTAAAATGATGAATGCACCGTCATAATCCTTGGTTCCATACATGTTAGAGAATGAATCCTTGTTGAGAGTGAAATTGGGGTCTTTTCACGGCATCATTTTGACTTTTTCTTGAGTGGAATAGTCGTAAACCAGACACTTGTAACCTGCGGGTATTGACATTTCATACATATGAGGGATTATCTTGTGGATTAGATGGATTGGATCGCATCCATCTTTCACAGAAGAGATTACATTAATCGCAAATGAGGGTTTATGATTAGGAAAGGTTCTTTTTTAGTGATGTTGGGTTGGGACTCGTTTGGTTTAACGGAATTAGATTATGAAGAGAACTTCCCATCATCAATAACATTTTGAATCTGATGCTTTAGAGCCATGCGGCTTTTAGTGTTGTGCCCTGGGCTTTGGTGATATTCACAATTTTGGTTTGGGTCGCAACCATGGTAAGGATTATTAGGAGGTGGGTACGGATTCAAGGGTTAATGAGATTAGCCTTTTTTTTAATCTTCAAAGAACTTGGGAATAAGTCATTTTCAAAGGAGTGAAGTTCCTTTGGTGGTCTACTAAGGGTTATAAGGCATGTCCTCGTTGTATGAATCAAACTTTTTCAGCTAGACTACCCAACTGTAGAAAATGTTGCTATATGGATTGTGGATGCTTCCTACATGTAGATCACAAATGGAGAAATAGTAAGACTTTCAATGGAAAAGTTAAAAGAAGAAGTCCTCCAAAGAAATTATCAGGTAATGAGATATTGGAGCAAGTTAAAGATCTTAAAGGAATGAAATTTGGGAAAACTTTTAAGTTGCTAAAGAGAGAAGATAATTGGAAGAAAAAGAGTATATTTTTTTATTTGCCTTATTAGAGTAATCTCTTGCTTTCCCATAACATTGATGTCATGCATATTGAAAAAAATGTATGTGATAATATTTTAGGCACTTTACTAGAAATTGAAGGTAAAAGTAAAGATCACATAAAAGCTAGACATGATTTGAAGCATGTGAATATTATGAAGCATCTTGCCCGAAGCTACTTGGCGGAAAATGGCATATACCAGCATCACCTTATACATTGTCCAAAACTCAAAAAATATCGGTGTGCAATTTTTTGGAGGATATAAAGGTTCCATATGGGTATTCATCTAACTTCTCTAAGTGCATAAACCATGAAAAGTGTAAGATTTGGGGACTTAAAACACATAACTGTCATGTTCTTCTAGATGAATTATTACCCTTAACGATTCGTGGAGTATCATCTCCTAAAGTGTATGAGGTGATTACTAAAATGAGTGATTTTCTTAATAATCTGTGTTCCAAGTCTTTGAAATTGAAGGACTCAAATGATCTTGAAAATCATATTTCTATCACTTTGTGTGAAATGGAAAAGATATTTCTTCCTTATTTTTTTCGATGTGATGGTGTACTTATGTGTTCACATTCCGAGGAAGTTAAGGTAGCTGGACCGATGCGCTACCGATGGATGTATCCTATTGAAAGATATTCCATTGCTTTGCTAATCTAATGACCTATTTTGTTATTTTGAATAAAAATATTCACAATATTCTTCTTCTTATTGTATAGGCTTTTGAGCAAGTTTAAGTCATATGTGCGAAATAAAAATAGACCAGAGGGGTCTATTGCTGAAGGATATATAATAGAAGAATGCATGTTCTTTTGATTAAGGTACTTAAATTACATGGGGACAAGATAATAGAGGAATGGGTAAAATAATGTATCTAAGGGACTATCAATATTTTCTTCATGTGGTATTCGTTCGGAAAGGCTAAATCTATATACCTTAGCAATGAGGAGTTAATACAAGCTGAAGAGTATGTGCTGAAAATTGTGATGAAGCGGAAATATACCTTAGGTATAAATTTTATTATTCAAGTAATTTATATGAGCGATCGACTCTGAATAACTAGATGCTTATACAATGTAATTTATATAATTTCATTACTTCTGTACATAGTGAATATATACAGAGAGAAGATTCAACAAAAGTTTGTCGAAATGGTTTCGAGATCGGGTATGCTAGCATTGTAATGATTTTTTTTCTTCTTGTTATTATCACGTGACTTACCCAATCTCTCTTACTAGGTAACAACACTGCCAGAAGAAAATTCGGATCAAGTAATGCAAGATTTAAGAACATTGGCTTTAATTTAGGGCCTTTTACAGGTGTCCAATGTTTCGGTGGATATCTATCTATGGTTTTAGATTTCGTACTAGCAACATCAAAAAGAAGAGAAAAAAAAATCACAATTCGGGAGTTACAGTGAAGGGAGTTGTAGAATCCGAAGAATATTGATTACTATGGGATTCTTAATGGCATAATTTCGCTATAATATTTAGATGGAAAACGTGTGATTTTGTTCAAATGTGATTGTTGGGATGTGCATAAGATTGTTAAAGGTGTTAAGATTGAAAAAGGTGGCTTGGTTAGTGTCAACACTAGATGTAACTTGAATACTAGTGAGCCATTTGTGCTTATGTCTCAAGCTCAACAAGTTTTCTATGTTAGAGATGGTTTTGATCCACATTGGTTGATTGTCGTTAAGATCCATTCTTAATATCAATATGATGTCCCTGAGAATGAAAATATCAAGGTAGATGAGGATGCATTACAACAAAGTGACTCTACGTCCTTTAATAATGTGTCCTTGTTAGCTGATGAAGATATGGAGGACACTTCCTAATCCATTTGATGGTAGAAGAGATGACACTGATGACACAATAATAGATGCCAATGACCAAAATCAACCTAAAATTGTTGATGGTAACGAAATGGAAGACGATGAAGATTGTGACATCGATAGTGAAGAAGAGTTTGACGATGTTGACGGAGAGGAGGACGATGATGATGATATTGCTTGAGTTTAATATTTTGTGACCATTTTTTATCAAAATATATATTTTCTGAAACTCCATTGCTAATTTGACATTATTGGTGCTTTTAACAAAATATTTTGATTGTTTGGTGACACTTATTTTGTCATTGGTTTACAAATTATGCTCAATATGATAAATTGTTTTTTCCCTTAATTCTATCAATGTATGATGATATTAATCTGTGCATACCTAACACTTCTGGAGCAGATTGATGGAGAAGGATAAAACTTCAAAGCAACCTCTTCAATAAAAATGAGTATGAACAACAAAGGCTAATGAGGAATCGGTCAAACAAGTGTAAAATGCAATCCTTGGGTATAAAACGCATGTCAGCGTCCCTGGCAAGTTTAGTAGACAGTAAAAAAAAAGTACAGAAAAAACAAAGAAGTGCCAGAATGTGATCGAGGATGACATAAATTATATTCTTACCTCTGGTGATGAAGAACAAGAAATGAATATTTTAGCCGATGAATATGAGAAAGGAAATGATTGCGCAATGTCAAAACAGGTATATTTTAAATTTCAATTTTGTACTAACATAATTAGTTTTTAAGCATATACTTAATATTTTTTTCAGGTTCAATGTGGTCCATCAAAAAGAATACCAAAAAAAAGTCAACTCATTCCACCAATGATAGGAGATAAAACATTAAATCACTTTCAAAAGCTGTGGAAGTTCTGGAACAAGGAAAATACTTTATTAAATAATCTTAATGGTTATAGTGATTCAAAAAAAATAAAGTTGATACGTTTTAATGCAACTATTAATAATCGTGAAGAATTGAATGTTGATCAAGAAAATTTTGTTTCAACAGAAGGTAAAAAGACATTCTTCATCATTTACACTTAATTATGCTTTTAAGGTGAAATTTTTATGCTAAATTTTGGTTAGCATTCTTTGTTAGAGTGAAAATATTAAGTAGTAAAGGATAATATTATCATGTCATTTAAAAGTTGTACTCTACTGACCTTCGAACTTCACTTACATGTTCATAAAAATAATTCTTCTAACTTGATTTTTATTTTTTCTTATTACAATGTAGATATGCAAGATATAGAGGGTAATGCGGATGAGTTGAATGATATAGAGGATGATGCACATGAGTTGAATACCATAAAGGGAAATGTGGAAGGGGTTGAAATAATTGACGGTACTTAGGTTATTTCCATACGATTAAAAGTGGGTAGGTATGACCCTAGGAACCTTTCCTAGGCCATTCCCATGCTGGGTTATTCCTTCGTTTTGCCAGGTAAAGACGATATCGTTCTTAGTGCTCCTTCTGACCATTTTGCCGTTTATTTGCTGGCTTTAGACGTCGGACTAAGATTTTCCATTCACCCTTTCATTGGCTGATTGCTACATTATTATTGCATCGGCCATAATCAATTAGCCCCCAACTCTTGGCAAAATATTTTAACTTTTCTGGTCGTCAGTGAGTTGAAGGGCATTCCCTCCTTCCTTGTCGGCTTTTACCTAGATACATTATGTATCTAAGGTTCCCAAAACTATAGAGGGAGTCTGGTTTAGTGTATGTACTCGTCATGGCTTCCTTACTTCTTAGGATAAGACATCCAAGATGCATACCTGAAAGGTCGAGTTTCTGTTCGTCCAGGTGCCTAACGAGGCAGTGACCAGAAGGTACCGCTTTTTGAGCCGATCGCCCACCAACACTAGACGAACAACGTCCTTTTAGAGATTGAGATTAGTTCTGAGGAAGAACTGGTAGAATACTTTAGAATAGCGGAGTATTCTACCCCGAACAACTCCTCCTTTAAGGGACCGTCCAATTGGATACCTTTTAAAGAATTTTTTTACAATCATAACTTCCTGGTCGCAGCTGGCTTGCGGTCGGCCAAAGATAGAGGTATAATTTTTAATTCTTTAGTACCACTCCTCGTCTGAGTCCTTACCCCTACTAATGATTTGCTTTCTCTTACAACTCCTGCTAAAGCTGCTTTGAAGAAGTCTTGGACGGGAGAATAGAGCAGGTTGATTTCCCATGGCCTGGGCCCTTCGTCCAGAGTCTATGACCTGGTTTTAGGACGAAGTTCCTTCAAAGGAGGAAGGAGGCCAGCACGGTCATCCTTACCTGTGAGTCCTTTGTCCAGTTTTAGGACGAGGCCCTTTTTCAAAGGGAAAGCAGCCAAAAATCTTCTGGCCAGCTTCCTTCTTCAGTTGGCCTTCGTCTGGAGATTGATGCCTTGTTGAGTCAAGGGAAGGCGACCACCTAAGTCGTATATCCCTTATAAGGAGATCGTCCAAGTTTTGGATTATCCATCTTGGACGAGGATCTCCTCTTTAAGAAAGGCGGTTAACTCTTTTGACCTTTGCTTGCTGACTTCTCTTGGTCGACTTCCTTCTTTAGGTGGCCTTCGTCTGGAGAGAAAGTTAGAGCTAGCTAGGTACTCTTGTTTTCCTTGACGGGCATGCCTTTTTAACTATAGAGCATTTAGGAATTATCAATGTGTCATTTTTTCCACGTTTCTTTCTCTAGACGATTGATTTTCTAACTTGTGTTCTTTTTTCAGAAAAATGCCCCAACGTCTAAGGCATTGGTGGAGAAGGTGGCCATTAAGAAGAGGCCAGTCACAACGGGAAATCCTCCTTCTCCTAAAAATTCAAAGGGCTTTATGGCTAAGAAGAAAGCCAAACGCCCGTCCATCCTAAAGGTTGAGAAACCTCCAATGACGGAAGATGCAACAACCATCGTTCCCTTTATCGGTAACGAAGCCCAGGCCCCTTCCACAACAATACCTGTTAAACATCCGGATGCTGCGGACCTTCTAGAGGGTCATGCTATGGCCGAGGGACAATCGGAACAGCCGAACACGACTAAGAAGGAGGACTCTAGCTCCAATGGCCACATTGCCAGGGTGGTGTCTCAGAGGCCCCTGCTTATAGATTTGCCTCATTGTCATCTAGTTAGTCTTACTACTCCAACGTGGTTAGGATATTGCGTGTTGGCAGACGTCCGATAAGTCCGTCCAACAGACTAGCAGTAATCATTCCCGTCAAAGACACTAACAACTCTCCTCTTTCAGATAAGGGCAAAGGACATGCTGAAGCTACACCTAAAGCTTCCCCAACACTGTAGGTCGACGAATCCTTGGCTGCTTTTGCCAGGATGACTTCGGCGGATTGTGAGAGGCTCAAACATGAGCTCTTTAAGTGTTTTACTAAGCCTTACATCAAAGGATTGAGAGGTGTTTCTTTTGGGCATGTAGGCTATATGTCCCAGCTTGTTGCTGAGGTATATTTTTTCGGCCACTCTACTAGTGTACTTGTAAATTATTTTTTCCTGCTTAATCGTCCTTCTAACTTAATTTATCTTTGCATTTTCAGCTCTTCGCTCGCACCATCACCACTGAGGACTGGGCAAGAATGCTTAGAAAAGAGAATAAAGAGCTTGTCCGCCAGGCTACAACAGCCGGAGACAAAGCTGTTGACCCTTGAGTTTTGAAGATGACCTAACCACAAAAGACATAGTATATTTTATTTATGTTATTGCAAGGTAATTCATGCTCGAGCTAAGAGAATACTTGATTGAAGATTAAAGGAGAATTAATCAAGATCGAAGTAAAATGTTCGAAGTATGAAGAATCAAGCATGGAATGAAGATTAGAATACATTAGGGTGTATTTATTAATCTTCATGTTAAGGTTGAGTAAAAGCTTAATTAAGTTCGTGGTGAATTCTCAAAGGAACTTGGTTTGTTCCCATGAAAGGAACAGACCTGGCACTATAGGAACAAGGTTAGGGAACAAGACTTAAAACTGTTTAGGAACTCCTAAGAGACTCTAAATTGTGCGCCTAAATTAAGTGTGCGCCAATATAGTTGTTAGAGTTTTTAGGGTTTGTTACTAAGATCCACTATTTTAGGAATTTAGTTTAAGTTTGTTAGGAAAAGATTTTAAAAAGATTTTCTGATTTTAATTAACGATTTTCAAATCTTATCTTTTTTATTTTTATCTTTTATATTTTATTTAAAAGATTTGTTTTCGAAAAATAATATTTTCCGGTTTTTAAATGTTTCGGTTTTTAAAATATAAAACTGTTTTTCCGTTTTATAAAGATATTTTAAAAAGATATTTTTCCTAAAAACTAGCTAAAGTATAATTTATTTTATTTCCTAAAACTAGATTACACGCCTAAAGATACTGCTACACGTTTTTGTAGTTAGTGGATTTAGTGGCTTAGTTAATTACCTCCAAGTATTTAATTAAATTAAATAAGTTTAATTATTCTCAAGTTTTGTAAAACCACGTAATATGTTACTGCTTCTATGAAGTGAAGTAGTGGATTAGTGGATGTTTACATGACATGGAATAATTAATTAATTTAATTAATTAATTAAAATCATGGAGAATCATGTGATAATGGTTAATTAGTGGAGAACATGTCTTGTCTTAATTGTCTATAAATAGGCGCCTAATTCATTTGAACAAATGTGTCTGACTTAGTTAATTTGTCTTAAGTTATCTAAAGGTCAGTGCCTTTTCCTTAAGAGAATTCATACTTACATTAATCGAGTTTATTACTCTTCCATTGTTTTACAAAGTGTATTTTTGAGAAAAGGGTTTGAGTGAACTCTTGTAAGTGTGAGAAGCTTTGAGTGAAGCAAGAGAAAGAGAAAGAGAAAAGGAACTTCGAGTGAAGTTTGAGAGAAACGTCAGTTGTGGGAACTGTCGTTGGGAACTTGAGTTGAGTGACTTAAGTTGAGAATCGAGAGAAAAGTAATAGGTTGTAATCAGAGTTGTTTTGGCCTATTATAGTGGAAATTTGTTTAAAATCCCTTGTGGTCGAGGTTGTTTCTTCCTACTAGGCCTAGGAAGTTTTTCCTCGTAAAATCTCTCGTGTTCCCATTGTTTGTTCCCAAGTTTACTTTTAATTCCGCAAAAAGTATAGCTTTTCTCTCACTATAATTCACCCCCCTCTTATAATGCTCATATTATACAACAATTGTATCAGAGCGGGAACTCTAATAATCAGGAAACCCTGTTGAGTTCAAGATCTTGAAAAATATGAATACTAAGAGAAACTGGAAGAAGGGTACTCTACGCAGAGGCCACCAATGTTCAATGGTAAGTTTTACACTTATGGAAGAACAAATGGAGATCTTTATCAAAGCCGACAATTACCAGGTATGGAGAGTCATAGAGGTAGGTGATTTTGAAGTCACTACCACTAATGACAAGAATGAGGTAATTCCTAAATCTATATCTGATTTTGATAAAGCAGATTTCGAAAAGATGGAAATTAATGCTCTTGCTATAAAACTGCTTCATTGTGGTCTTGGACCTCATGAACACAATCGTGTCATGGGATGCAAAACCGCAAAACAAATTTGGGATCTTCTTGAAGTCACTCATGAAGGTACGAGTGAAGTTAAGAGATCAAAAATAGATCTTTTGATGAACCAATATGAACTTTTTCAAATGAAATCAAAAGAGTCTATCCAAGACATGTTTACACGCTTTACTAATATTATTAATGAGCTAACATCTCTTGGAAAGTGATTACATCTGAGGAACAGGTACGAAAGGTCCTAAGGAGCCTTCCTAGGGATCGTGGATGGCTAAGGTAACTGCCTTACAGGAAACTAAGGACTTTACTAAGTTCAATTTGGAACAACTTGCTGGTTCCCTTATGACTCATGAGTTGCAATTGGACAATGAGAATGGAGACATGTCCAAGCAAAATCGATTGCCTTAAAAGCTGATGAAAGTGAAGACTCAGAAACGATGAAGAAGAATCCGCTCTCATGGTCCGAAAATTCAAAAGAATGTTTAGGAACATGAAGAATGGAGATTACAAAGGTAAGAATAAGAAATATTCTAACAAACTTGTTTGTCATAAGTGTGGCAGTTCTGAGCACTTCATCAAGGATTGTCCCCAATGGGAACAAGAAAAAGGCAAAGGAAGGGAACGAAGCAGAGATAGGAACAAGGAATACAAAATCCTATACTCGATCTGACATGAAGAAAGCTATGGTTGCTGCATGGGGAGACTCTGACTCCGAAGAAGAAGATGATCCTCAACCAAATGAGGAGACTGCAAACTTCTGTCTTATGGCTCTTGACAATTCCGAATCTGATGAAGAGATTGAATCTCTTGAGGCAAGTCTAGACACCATCAAAACTCGTCTTAATTCTTTAAGTAAAGAAAATTATTTGAGTTTATTGTTGACGCTGTAAATGATTGCAAAGATGAGACATTAAACTAAAACAATGTCAACATGCTTTAATGTTGCAAAGGAACATACCTCTTGGCTTAAAAGTGTTCGAATTGATATTGAGAAAAGATTTTTCGAGTTGTTTGACAAAAATCTTAAATTAAAAGAGGATTTCGAAAATCTTAAAAATGAGAACTACTTGTTAAGTCTTGAGTTATCACAATAAAAGAGTTTGTTCCTGAAGTAAGTTCATTTGACATTAAGTCAGTTCCCTTGCAAAGTTTCAAATCTGAAATAAACGAATTGAAAAATCATGTTTCATTTTTGGAAATTGAAAATAATGAACTTGTAGGGGAACTGCACCAAATGAGAAATGAAAAGAAAATGCTACCTATTCCAAACTGGATTAAGAACCCTCAAACAAAACGAACGAAGGTCTTGGTTTTAATCACAAAAAGAAATTTGAAAAACCTAAAAAGAGAGTTGATTTACCAAGTGATAAAGTTTGTATGTTTTGTGGGAACACTGGTCATTTTGGAACTCTTTCCTAAAAGACTTGGTCGCATTAATGAGAACTTGGAAACAAGTAGAGTAATTTGGAAAAAGAAATCTATTGTTCCTGAAGGAAAGGAACCCAAGAAAGATTGGGTTCCTAACTCTAACAATTAGTTTTCTTGCAGGTTGGAGTGAGGGGGAACAACACATGGTACCTAGACAGTGGTTGTTCTAAGCATATGACTGGAGATAAATCAAGATTTCTCTCACTCTCAGCCTAAAATGGTGGAAGTGTGACTTTTGGTGACAACAAGAAAGGTAACATAGTTGCCATGGGCAAAGTTGGTAAGTCATCGTCACATTCCATAGATAATGTTTTCCTAGTTGATGGATTAAAGCATAACTTGTTGAGTATTTCCCAATTCTGTGATAAGGGAACTGTGTGAAGTTTAATAGTGAAAAATGTTTATTTCAACAATAGCACAAAGGATATCATTTTGGAAGGAACAAGGAAAGGGAACACATATGTTGTGGATCTCAACCTTGTTCCCAAAAACAAATTCACATGCCTTAGTGTTATTGATGATGATTCATATTTATGGCACAAGCGTCTAGGTCATGCTAGCTTTTCTTGCTTGACAAACTGCGTTCTAAAGAACTAGTTTTAGGTTTACCCTTCATAAGTTTCATTTAGATCATGTTGTGATGCATGCGCAAAGGTAAGCATGTTAGGTCCTCTTTCAAGTCCAAGAATGTGGTAAGTACCACAAGACCTTTAGAGTTAATCATATGGATTTATGTGGACCTATGAGGATACAAAGTAGGAGTGGAAAGAAATATGTGTTGTAATTGTAGATGACTTCTCTAGATTTACTTGGGTTATTTTTCTTTCTAGCAAGGACGAGACTTATGATGAGTTCCTTGTCTTTGCAAAGAAAGTTCAAAATTTGAGTGGTCAAAATTACTTACACCTTAGATCCGACCATGGAAAGATTTGAAATTTAAGTTCGATGACTTTAGCAGAGACAATGGATTAGATCACAATTTCTCGCCCCTAGAACACCTCAACAAAATGGTGTTGTTGAAAGGAAGAATAGAAACTAGAAGAATGGCTAGGACTATGTTGATAGCTAGTGGTCTTCCTAAAACTTTTGGGCAGAAGCTGTGAATACTGCTTGTCATATTATAAATCGCCATGGTAAGACCTTTATTAAATAAAACTCCTATGAGCTGTATTTTGGTAAAAAGCCCAATATTACATATTTCAGAACATTTGGATGTAAATGTTTTGTTCATAATAATGGGAAACAAAATTTTGGAAAATTTGATGCTAGAAGTGAAGAAGTTGTATTCTTAGGATATTCTTCTAGTAGTAAGCTTATAGAGTGTATAATAAAAGGTCTATGTGTGTAGAAGAAAGTGTGCATGTTATTTTTGATGAAACAGATAAATGTGATTCAAGCACACAGGTTGAAGATGACTTCGAAATAGGATTGCAAAAGATCAAGTCTTATTGATGAGACTTTGGAAGACGAAGTCATGGGAACAAAGCCAAGGGAACAACATCCTGTTCCTGTTCCCAATGAGGAAGAAAAAGAACTAGGTGATGATACACAGTGAATGAATCCACTATTGTTGAACCTGGTTCCCAAGTACAGGGAAATGAAGATGATCAAGGAAACCAAGTTTCCATCCAGGATTTCCAACCAAAGCCTTGGAAAACTCATCGTTCCCATCCTGTGGAACTATAATCAGTGACATAAATAAGGGAACTCAAACGAGATCTCAATTGAAAAATTTTTGTGCTTTTCATGCTTTTCTTTTATGTTGGAACCTAGGAACATGAAGAAGCTCTCACTGATGCTGATTGGATCGTAGCAATGCAGGATGAACTTCATCAATTTGAAAGAAACAAAGTTTGGCACCTTGAACCTAACCTAAACATAACAAGGTTATTGGTTTAAAGTGGGTGTTTGAAACAAATTGATGAGTTCGGAACTCATAAGTAAAAACAAGGCCAGGTTAGTTGTGAAAGGATACAATCAACAGGAAGGCATTGATTATGAAGAAACTTTTGCTCCAGTTGCAAGATTGGAAGCAATCAGAATTTCATAGCATTTGCTGCCTTCATGGGTTTTAAATTGTATCAAATGGATGTAAAATGTGCTTTTCTAAATGGTTATCTTAATGAGGAGGTATTTGTAGAACAACCTCCAGGTTTTGAAAATAAAGAATTTCCTAATCATGTCTTTAAGCTTGACAAAGCTCTTTATGGGTTAAAGCAAGCTCCAAGAGCATGGTATGAAAGACTTTCTAAGTTCCTTCTTGAAAATGAGTTTAAAAGAGGAAAATTGGATCGAACCTTGTTTTTAAAATCAAAAGGAAAACATTTATTAGTTGTTCAAATATATGTTGATGATATTATATTTGGTGCCACTAATGAATCTTTGTGCAAGGACTTTGCTAATCTCATGAGTAAAGAATTTGAAATGAGTATGATGGGGAGCTCAACTTCTTCTTGGGTTGCAAATCAAGCAAACAGAAGAAGGAATCTACATCCATCAACAAAAGTACATAAAGGAACTATTGAAAAAGTATGGTTTGGAAGCATCCAAAGTAAACATACACCTATGGGAATTCAACCAGATTGGATGAAGATTCTATAGGAATAAGTGTGGATCAAACCAAGTATCGAGGTATGATTGGCTCATTACTATATCTAACTGCAAGTCGTCCTGATATTGCTTTCAGTGTAGGGTTATGTGCAAGGTTTCAAGCCAATCCAAAGGAATCTCATCTCACAGCTGTGAAGAGAATCCTAAGATACCTCAAGGGAACAGATGATTTAAGCCTATTCTATTCGAGAAGTGATACCTTTGAATTAAAGGATTTGCGGATGCTGACTATGCAGGAGATCTGGTCAATAGGAAGAGTACATCAGGTATGGTTCAGTTCCTTAGTCATAGTTTAGTTTCTTGGAGCACCAAGAAGCAAAACACAGTTGCTTTATCTACAGCTGAGGCTGAATATGTTGCAGCAGCAGCATGTTGTTCCCAAATGCTATGGATAAAACAACAACTACGTGACTATGGAATTACTTTGAATGTGTTCCCATCTATTGTGATAATACTAGTGCTATTAGTATTTCTAAAGATCCCGTGCATCATTCAAGAGTCAAACACATCCATATTAGGCATCACTTTCTGAAAGATAATGTTGAAAAGGGTCTTATTAAAATGGAATTCTGTGAGACTGAACGTCAAATTGCAGACATTTTGACAAAGCCCTTAAATAGAGATAGGTTTGAGAAATTGAGACTTGAACTTGGCTTAATCAAGTTGAAATGATTGCTACAATATTCCCCTTTGTGTTAATTCTTTGGCATTATGTCTTGGATGTGCATATTCGATGTTTTTATTTGCTTAAATACATCACAATTTATATATGATTATTTCATGTATAAGTAAAAATGTCTGAAAACTGCTCACCAATGTCCAATAATATTCCCCTTATTGTTCATAAGACAATTCTATGCCTTAAGTGATGACAAAGGATTAAAAGAATTAATGGTGTTCCAAAGTAGCAAAATTTCTTGTTTCCATTCATTGTTCCCAAACGTTGTTCCCATGCGTATTAAGTTTAGATTTTTTTTTTTCAAAAATCAAACCAAAAATATTCTGTTCAGATTTTTTTCCTAAAAATCTGATTTTTCCTTATATCTCTCAAGTTAGTTGAAGATATTTTTTAATTAGTAGAAGATTTTTTTCTTCAAAAACGTGTATATACACGGTTTTTATTTATTTCTTTATTCCTTCTAAACCAAAAATAATTTTTTTTCTTCTCATAAAACCGAAAACTCCACAAAACATGAACCAAAAAACTTCTCACTCTCTCTCCTCCACAAACCGAAAAACCCTCTCCTTCCTCCATTAAAATTGAATCACCTACACCCATGGATATTCTCCAATTCATCACAAGAATTCTAAGAAAAGGAAGAAAATGAGAAGAACGGTTGAAATGGAGGTTGAAGAATCACATGCAACAAGTGAGGGGGAATCGATGTTCCCGAGAGAGGAACAACAAGATTGCTCGAAAAAATCCACGGCATCTAGGTATGTCATGGACTTTTTATTGATGTTTCTTGGTGAAAAGAGTAAATTTTCGTCAATTGCTCAATATGATCAAGTTTCAAGGTTGGGAAATCTTTTTGTGAAATTGTTATGGAAATAGTTTATTCCTAAATTATGGACGAATTTTGTGAAAACTTTTCCATGGATGAAGAAGGAAATTGTTCCACTTTGGTAAAGGAACTCAAATTGATTTTAATGCTAAAATTTGGGTAAATTGCTTGGTGTTCCCGTGAGAGGAACTGATGTTTATTTAAGAACAACGTGGTCCTATCCATTTTCGGATATCTCTTTTGATCAATTGATTGTTAATATGGTGGTCAAAAGGGAAAAACATTTCTTGATCATAATCTTCTTTCTCCCTACCACAAAATTTTATTTCACATCCTAAAGAAAGCCTTATTGCCTCGTCTTTCTAAACGTGCTCAAGTTAGCATGTTGGATTTATTTAATATCATTGTTTAGCCTCTCATAACACATAAACTTTCCCTCTTTAATGATTCAACACATTGAGTCATTGTATTGAAAATGGATTTTTTGTTGGCTATGGAGCTTAGTAACCGAAATCTTCTTAAGTTCAATGTGAAAATTTCGGGAACTCAAACCATTGGTGTATCCACGGGAAATATGTTGAATGTGCGTGCCTTGAATAACTTGAATGTTTGTGTTGTGAATGGAGAAGTAATCAAGGGAAGGCTAACTTGATGATGATGAGGATGATGAGTATATGATGATGTGGAAGAAGAAGAAGAAAAAGAATTGAAGAGAAGAAAAAGAAAAGAAAAAAGAAAAAGAAAAGAAAAAGAAAAAGAAAAAGAAGAAGCTAAGAAGAAAGGGAAGAAGGTGGTTGATGAGGTGGTGAAACCGGTTACAAAAGCACTAGAGCTAGTCAAAGGTTCAAAACATGAAAGTGCTTAATTTTCCTTTGCTTGATGCGAGAAAGTTTTGAGGAAGATGAAGTTAGGGTGATTGATAGGGAAGATTATGAATCTAACCTACCTCCTTCTAGGGAACGACTCCTGTTCCATGGAAACCAATCCTCCTTTTCCTCCATCTCCACAAAAATCTGCCTCACCTCTACCTAGCACCACAAAATGATCCTATCCCTCCCTCTACCTCAAAACCCTCCTGTTCTGTTCCTAAAGTAAGGAAACAGTGTTGTTCCCATTCAGAGGAACAACCTGCTGTTCCCAAACCTAAGGAACAAACAGCGAACCAATCCTTCTCAAATGCTCCCTCGTCTTCTCAAAATCCTACCATTGGTTCTACATATACTCTAGCTCATGCTAGAAGATTGGATCTTTGTTCTTTTGGTTATGGGTCATTCGGAAGCAATGATGGAGTTTGCTACGGAAGCTAAGGATTTAAATGGGTTGTAAAAGGGGTAATGCACAAAGTTGACAAAGCCTTGGAGGACAACAAGATATGGTCGGCTTGGTGAACTTTCTCTCCATCCATGTGATGAACTCTGATATTGAAGTTGGAAGATTGTGCTCAAGAAATGATCATACTTGGCCGAAAATCATGAAGTGATGGCTAAGCTTCATGATGTGGTGGAAGAAATGAGCAACCTCCCTCTCCTAAACATAAACTTTCTAGTTTAGTTTTTTTTGTGTGGGAACATGAACTTTTTTAATATTTGTCTTTTCTATCTTTCCTCTTTAATCATGCTACAATGGAACTTGTTAATTTGATAATTCTAAGTTTATCTTTTTGCATGTGTGCGTCTAAATGAATGGCTAATATTCTTGGATTGCGGTTTTTGAGAGTTGAATGCTTTATTTGCTTATACTAACCAAATTATTTCTCACAAGTTTGGTGGGTGATGTGTTTAGTGATAAATTCATCTTTTTGAAATCGTGGACTATGTTTTTGAAGATGCCAAAGGGGGAAAGATAAGGCAATCAGAGTAAATTTTTTTGTCATGATTATGTTCTCATATTTCTTTTACAAAATAAATAACGAGTCTATAATATTAATTTAACTTGGTTACATACTTTGTTAAAATTATTTTATATGACTTAGTGTATTATATTTTAGTATATGCCTTTTTGTTCCATCTTCAAAAAGGGGGAAATTGTTGACCCTTGAGTTTTGAAGATGACCTAACCACAAAAGACATAGTATATTTTATTTATGTTGTTGCAAGGTAATTCATGCTCGAGCTAAGAGAATACTTGATTGAAGATTAAACGGAGAATTAATCAAGATCGAAGTAAAGATGTTCGAGATGAAGAATCAAGCATGGAATGAAGATTAGAATACATTAGGGTATTTATTATCTTCTGTTAAGGTTGAGTAAAAGCTTAATTAAGTTCGTGGTGAATTCTCAAAGGAACTTGGTTCTGTTCCCATGAAAGGAACAGACCTGGCACTATAGGAACAAGGTTAGGGAACAAGACTTAAAACTGATTTAGGAACTCCTAAGAGACTCTAAAGTTGTGCGCCTAATTAAGTGTGCGCCTAATATGTTAGTTAGAGTTTTTAGGTTTGTTTTAACTAAGATCCACTATTTTAGGAATTTAGTTTAAGTTTGTTAGGAAAAGATTTTAAAAAGATTTTCTGATTTTAATTTAACTGATTTTCAAATCTTATCTTTTTATCTTTTATCTTTTATATTTTATTTAAAAGTTTTAGTTTTCGAAAAATAATATTTCCGGTTTTTAAAATGTTTCGGATTTTTAAAATATAAAACTGTTTTTCCGGTTTTATTAAAGAAATTTTAAAAAAGATATTTTTCCTAAAAACTAGCTAAAGTATATTTATTTATTTCCTAAAAACTGATTACACGCCTAAATACTGCTACACGTTTTTGTAGTTAGTGGATTTAGTGGCTTGTTAATTATCCTCCAAGTATTTAATTAATTAAATAAGTTTAATTATTCTCAAGTTTTGTAAAACCACGTAATATGTTACTGCTTCTTTATGAAGTGAAGTAGTGGATTAGTGGATGTTTACATGACATGGAATAATTAATTAATTTAATTAATTAATTAAATCATGGAGATCATGTGATAATGGTTAATTAGTGGAAGAACATGTCTTGTCTTAATTTCTATAAATAGGGCCTAATTCTTTGAACAAAGTGTGTATGACATAGCTAATTTGTCTTAGTTATCTAAAAGAGTCAGTGTCTTTTCCTTAAGAGAATTCATACTTACATTAATCGAGTTTATTACTCTTCCATTGTTTTACAAAGTGTATTTTTGAGAAAAGGGTTTGACTGAACTCTTGTAAGTGTGAGAAGCTTTGAGTGAAGCAAGAGAAAGAGAAAGAGAAAGGAACTTCGAGGGAAGTTTGAGAGGAACGTCAGTTGTGGGAACTGTCGTTGGGAGCTTGAGTTGAGTGACTTAAGTTGAGAATCTAGAGAAAAGTAATAGGTTGTAATCAGAGTTGTTTTGGCCTATTATAGTGGAAAGTTGTTTTAAAATCCCTTGTGGTCGAGGTTGTTTCTTCCTACTAGGCCTAGGAAGTTTTTCCTCGCTAAATCTCTCGTGTTTCCATTGTTTGTTCCCAAGTTTACTTTTAATTCCGCAAAAAGTATAGCTTATTCTCTCACTATAATTCACTCCCCCTCTCATAGTGCTTATATTATACAACAAAAGCTATGTACGACATTCAAATAGCGAAACTCTCCACTGCCAATGTAGGGAGGCCTGGGAGAAACATTGGGTCGGGCTGGTGTTTCAAAAATGAAAACTACCTCATTCGCATCAACACTCTTTATACTGAGAAGGATGAGTTGGAACTTGCCCTGAAAGCCGAGAGGAATACTGCCTGTTGGCCGCTGTCCAACTGCGAAGGGAGAATATTCTTCTAAGGGCACAAAACCATCGGCTGAAGGATGCTGCAACCCAAGCCTTCAATGATGCCAAAGAGGCTCTAAATGAGGTCCTTGACACCTCCAAATCATGGGCTATGAAGGCCTTTGAGATGTTGGCCGAAGCAGATGACGTTCCTCACTATGAGCGTCGACTATACTTCTAGGAAAGTCTTCACAGAGCCATGGTGGTCGACAAAGAGCCTTCGGTCTTCCAGGAGTCGTCTGATGATGAAGAGAAGGAACAGGCGGCGGTAGAAGAGATCCCAATGGATGATGCCACCATATCCCCTACTGAATAGAGTACATAGCTTAGGCCCCTCTGTAGTTGTAACTTGGCAGGAGGCCATTTTGTAACAAACCAACATATTTGATGTCTTTTGTCCAATTATGTCTTTGTTTGCCAAGTACCAAAAGAGCTTGTCCTATTCTAAGGATGAATCAGTTCTGCCTTATCCTTTAAATATACATAACACTCGTCTGAGTCTATTGGACATTTATCCAATATTGCTATAACTGATGGACGAATTCAATTCGTGGTTGAATTTTTTAAGTACTAAAGTTGCTCGTCCTCTATCATAGAAGTACTTCCATTAAACAACACTCTGGTGATTGGCCGAACATTTTTCAATAGACGAGTCTTGTTTATAGAATTTTACAACTAATAGCGTTGCTTGTTCGACTTTAGAGACACTTTTTGTCTCCAGACGGTTCAGAGAGAAAATCCCCTTCGTCTTAATGGTCGGATGACTCATGTTTGCTGGGCAGGTTTTAGCATGAGTTTTCCAAGGGCTAGAGACACTCGTCCATAACTATAGACTAGTTTCAGCCTCTGTGCTTTTTAAGCCAAGTATCAAGCAGTCCAAGGAAAACCGTGCATGATCATGGACTGGCCATTACCTAGTCGTGGCTAGTCATATAGAAATTTGTCCTAGCTGTTTAGACAATTATTGTCCATACTGACTTTTGGATGGATTCAACTTTACTCGAACCCAGAATTACTTTGCATCCTGGCTCTCCCCCCCTTCTTAGACGAAGTGGATCCTTCTATAAATCCACTTGGTCCCAAGAAAGAGAACGACCAAGAACACTGGGTGGTGATGAATTTATAAGGATAAGAGTATTCGAGGAACTGATGGCCCCAACCAGCTCTCGTTATATAGTCGCATTTTATTTGTAACAACTTGCTCGTTTACTAAGGTAGTCATTACTTGGTTGGCCTTATATTGAAAGTAAGATCATTTTACTAAGGTCTCCTATTTTTGGCCGCTTGCCTTTAGGAGATTGATGTTTCTCTTTTTAGAGATTATCAATGGAATATCGTTCGTCATGTAACAAATCTTATAGATCTGTAAAATGTTTTGCCGATCTCCTTGTGGAAGCAATGTGCGTCAAGGAAATAAACATTTCCCTATTTTGCTAATATTGTGGACGGTTTTGCCTTTATTTACTTTGTTACTTAGTTAAAGTTACTTATTAGACCACTAAGCTGGCCGGTGGTAAGATGCCCCTAAGTAAATAACTTTAAGTATAAGGTAAAGAAGTAATATAGAGAGGAAGTAGAATTCTATTATATGAATTTTGCTTGGCCAACTACCAAGGTACATGTATACATATCTATCTTTCTTCTTTGTGCCGAAGCACCTGTGTTAAAATCAATTAACCACAAGGTTTTCTTGACGACTCAAATGTGATACTTCTTCTAGGTATTTGAGTTCCATGTCCGCTGAATAGGACGTCCATTCATGTCCTAGAGACAAAACGTAGAACTTCGCACTTCTAAGACGATTTGATAGGGCCCTTACCAATTTGGTGTTAGCTTTCCCAATTCTTTGGCTCTTCCGACGGCTTGTATCTTCCTTAGGACCAAATCCCCCACTTTGAAGGTCGTCTTGCGACTCTCTTGTTAAAATCCCGAGCCATTCGAAACTTGTACAATTGCATTATTAGCAGTGCATTACCTTGGACCTCTGGTACTTGGTCCAGGGCTGTGCGTAGGGCAGCCCAGTTGGCTTTTTCTGTGTACATCATGACTCTCAACGTAGTCATTACTTGGTTGGCCTTACGATTGAAAGTAAGATCCTTTTACTAAGGTCTCCTATTTTTGGCCGCTTGCCTTTAGGAGATTAATGTTTCTCTTTTTAGAGATTATCAATGGAATGTCGTTCGTCATGTAACGAATCTTACTGTAACATGTTTTGCCGATCTCCTTGTGGAAGCAATGTGCGTGAAGGAAATTAACATTTCCCTATTTTGCTGATATTGTGGACGTTTTTGCCTTTATTTACTTTGTTACTTAGTTAAAGTTACTTATTAGACCACTAAGCTGGCCGGTGGTAAGATGCCCCTAAGTTTACTACAAAAAAAATTGGTTATAGAGGCACGTTGTTTGGCCGACTTGCCTCTAAAAGCCCCTTTTAGCATCGCATAAACATGGTTGCCCCTAAATTATATGGTGTTTAGCGTCAACTATATTCTGGTGCCTCTAAAGATACATTTCACCATCAGATGAATGTTGGTTGCCTCTAAAACCATGTTTTTAGCATCACATGAATATTGGTTGTCTCTAAATCCATATTTTTAGCATCACATGAATTTAATTGTCTCTAAAGCCATTTTTTTAGCATCAACTATAGTTAGTTGTCTCTAAAGCCATGTATTTAGCGTCACATGACTTAAGTTATCTCTAAAGCCTTTTTTTTCAGCATCAACTGTAGTTAGTTGTCTCTAAAGCCATGTATTTAGCGTCACATTAATTTAGTTGTCTCTAAAGCCATTTTTTTAGCATCAAATGTAGTTAGTTGTTTGTAAAGCCATGTATCTAGCGTCATATAAATTTAGTTGTCTTGAAAGCCATTTTTTCCAGCATCACATAGATTATTGTTGCATCTAAAGATATTTTTTGGTGTAACTTGAATTGTGGTTGTAGCGGAACAACAAGGTGCAAAAGTTGTATGATTTAAGTCATAATACAATATTATGGGGTGAATGACACATCCATTTCCTTAGCTAAAATGTGGACCTAAATGCACTCAGATAGCTTCCGCACTTCTATAATTAGATGATGCCATGAAAAACTGTTTTTATATCAAACTATTTCTTATTGAAGAGTAGAAAGTACACCAATATAACAATATTCAAACACTAGCAATGCAATTCTCTTAGCAAGTCTTTACAACCACAACTACATAGGCACCAAAAACGTTTCCAACTTTCGACACATGTTGAGTAGCATTTTATGTCATCGGCCCTTTTTAAGCATCATCATTGCCGCCTTCCAGCATATCATCAGACTTGTCAAATGAAAAATAAAGTATTATAGCCCCTGCAAAAAT